>NC_081181.1:166851889-167119846 GCF_029867415.1 Vicia villosa
TAGTCCCTTCAAAATTTTTCTTCCGAACTATTGGTCCCTAACGTCAAATTTCGTAGCTAATTAGTGGCTAAAGTCGTAGCTAATCTCTAGCAAATTTGACGTTAGGGACCAATAGTTTAGACGAAAAATTTTGGAGGGACGGTTTCTTAAAGGAAAATTTTGGAGGGACTAAAAACGAACTCTGCAATATTTAGAGGGACCAAAAAGTTCATTAACCGTAAACGCCAAATAAAATAAGCAATAGATAAACAGTCTCGGTTTTTTTTATGTTTTTTCTAAAACAGTCTCGCATTTTAATTAAACGTAAACGCCAAATAAAATAAGCAATAGATAAACTGAAAATACTAATATGATAAATAAACAAAAAAAAATACTAATCCGATGAAAATAATATATACAAACCGAAAAAAATAAAAATAGTGTGCTAAAGATACAATCCGATAACAAAAAATATATAAACCCGACCTTTACTGGGTGTGCCTAAACCTCTCGCCCTGAGACCTCCTCTGCCGCCTGTATGTCGCCGCACGGTCCGCAGCAGTGACGATCATCTCCATCACAGCGACTGCCTCTGGACCGCCCCGCTCCACGATACCTCGACCCAACGCGTCCCGCCCAAGCATCAATATCCGCTAGCAGATCGGCATGAGATCAATGGCGTGATCATCCTCGGCCTGCTGGTTCTCCAGGATCTCCTCGTGTGCTGGCCTAGGAGCGCCGGGAATGTCGGGTCTCAGAAGAGGATGTGACACCCGGTAGAACCATGTGACGTATCCCTCCTCACTGTGACAGTCCTGGGTGACCCGAGTGAGACGGTACTCCAGCGGTACCACATGATCCTCCCAATGCTCCCATATGGCAGTGAGCTGCACTCGGGTCACAGTGTCGGGAGCAGCCTCAAAGGGAGACCTGGGTATCCGCTGCACGAATCCGAACTGACGCATGCACCGCTCAGGGAGATATCGAACCATGATGCCGGTCCCGCAAGCCAACCAGCCAGAATAAAGTGCAATGCCGTCAAAGGGGACAATCTGAGCGTAGTCGATGAACGGCCTCCAGGTGACGTCGTCGTGCAAAGTGCGGTCCAGGTATCCATGGTATGGTCCCACCGCATCGTTCCCCCTCTGGAGATCGTATCTGGCGGCCCTGGGCAAGGCGTCCACGTACGCAGGATCGAGGTAGTAGCCGTGGATGCGGGAGAAGTAGGAGATGATCCAGCTCTGAAACAGAAACAAGATAATGTATTAAAATTAAATACGAAACATATATAAATAAATAAATACGATAATGTATTAAAATAAAACGTACCGTAAGCAGTGTGCAGGATCCGACCAACTGCCTCGTCCTCCAGTTGGAGGCCTCATTCAGCTTTTGGTAGAGATATGCCAGAGTAGCTGACCCCCAGTTCCACTGGTGAACGGTATCCAGGTCCATGAAATAGCGGAGGTAGGCCACGTCGACGTACCTGGCACTCTTGTCCACAAAGCATGCAGCGCCTACCACATGCATGTACCAGCACCGGAGAGCGCAGCCGCGGTGGTACTCCCTGAATAGGTTGTTACCCTCCTGCTCGACCTCGGCCGCCGCGTCCAAGTGGAACTCAAAATAGAGGCTCAGTGTGTTGAACCGGACATGACACCCAGAAGTTGAGACGCACTCCAGGTGAGCAACCTCGTGCGGCATGCCTAAATAGTGCATCATCCACTCAATGGCCTCGACCCTCTGGATCCTGGAGTGGTCCAACAGCCACCCCCTGATGGGCAGGTGGAGAAGACACTGGACGTCATGCAAGGTGATCGTCAACTCCCCCACCGGAAAGTGGAAAGAAGACGTCTCCTTGTGCCAGCGCTCCACAAATGCCCCCTGCATGCCGGTGCTGATGGTGGTGTACCCGGTCATGCAGAGCCCGCTAAGCCCTGAACCTCGCACATGGTCGTTAAACCATTGAGCTGATGGTTTAAACAGACCGAAAATCTTCCTGGAGTGGTTCACCATTTTCAATGGCTCTCTCTCCTGTTACAAAAAAAAACAAATAAGCGAGAAATAAACGGTAAAATTATAAAAAATGGTGACAAATAAACGGCTAAGTTAAAAAAAATACCTCTCCCTCCCAGATCCGCCGAGCGACGTGATCCTGGTAGTGAATCAGCAGGGAAGTGTCAAAAGGCCCTCCCGGATAGCTATCCACCTCCTGCTCCTCCTGCTCCTCCTCCTCCCCGACTGGAGGGTCAACATCCGGTATCACCTCCTCCTCATCCTCATCCTCCTCCTCTCGCTGGCGGGAAGAAGATACCCGAGCCAGCCTACTCCTAGAGCCTGAAGCAGATGAACTCTCCACCAAGTCCTGTGGAACGCGCACACGGCGTCCCCGGCCCCGTCCCTGGGTCGACGCCAGCTACGCCGCCGCCCGCTCGCGTCTAGCCGACGCAGTCTGGGACTCCCTGCCCTGTCTGATGCGTGCTGGCTGGTTGCCTGACATGTTCCTGTAAACAATCGAAATCGATTAATATGCGAGACAAATGAAAAAACAAAAAAAAAATGCACTTCTGATACAGTTCGGAAGTTCATTTCCGAAACTGGGATGGAGGTGTTTTCGGAAATGAACTTCCGAAACACCCCTGCGCAGAGCTTTTCTGCAACCTTCAATGGCAGACCCAAAAAACCTAAACCAAAACTACTTTTATGCCTACTAAACATCCTAATATCAGTACTAACCTATCTTAATGTGATTTTTTCAGTTTCTAAACACCCTATTAGAGTTTATTCAAATAGATCTAAAACTTGAAAAAACAATGTAGAACTTACCAATTAGTGTTTGATGATGAGTTTGGAAGAAGACTTGGGAATGCTCTTTGATCTTACACTTGATTTTGGCAGAAAATTTGAAGAGGGGTTGTGTTTTGATTTGAGTTAGGGTAAATGAGGGGGAGGGGGAGTGTTTTGTTAAATCTGCAGAACGCGCATTATTTCGGAAGTTCATTTCCGACATGCTGTTTTCGGAAATGAACTTCCGAAATAAGACAATTTTTTCAAAAAAAAAGGCGCTTTCGGAGATGCATCTCCGAAAACACCTTTTTCTTGCATTTCGGAAATGAACTTCCGAAGTCAGGGATAGTTTGGGTTTTTCACCAGAGGTGGGCTGGAGAGTTGAGAGGTTGACAAAGAAATTTTCTAAAAATAATGGATCAGACATAATAGGCCCTCTTATCAGTAAAGAGAATATAATGTTCAACATTAAAGCTTAAGATATTGGTTTTTGTTAAGAAAAAGCACATGATATTGGTTTGAAATAAAAAGTTAAATATTACTATCACAAAAATAAAATAACAAAATAATGTTGTTGCTAACAATCAAATGTTGTGCGTTATGAAAAAAAGTTCTGAAACATTCTTTTAAAGTAATTAATTAGATTTTTGATCCAATGCAAGTATCCGATTTAGTATTTATAATTTAAATAAATAATTATTTGTGAATTAATATAACCATTTTAGGTTTAAATTGTTTGGTTCCAAGGGTTTTTGAACCCAAGACCTTTTGGTCTTAGATTTAATACCTATCCAATATGTTATTTCAACTTTTTGTCGTGTATATATATATATATATATATATATATATATATATATATATATATATATATATATATATATATATATATATATATATATATATATATATATATATATATATATATATATATATATATATATATATATATATATATATATATATTACTTAAATATGTTATTTATTGTAACATTTATAATATTTTCAATACTGAAAATGGATACAAGTACACCTACATATTACATAAACATGTTATTTATTTTGTTGAGTTTATTTGACAAGAAATGTTTAAAATATTTAAATACATTATTAAAGTGTGATTGGATATTTTAACTATTGATAGTTGATAAAAGTAATAGTCTATATATTAAATAGTTAAAATATTTTAAAAATTAATTATTTAATAAACTAAATAATTAAAATATTAATAGTTAAAATATTTAAATAACCAATAATTTAATAAACTAAATAGTTAAAATAAACTAAACTATTTAATTTATTACATATATCAACTATTTAACATTTCAACCATAATTAAATATAATACATAAAAACATTTCAATTACACATTAATTATACTATTTAGTGATATGAAAAAAATTAAACTATTTAATTAATTATTTAATAGATAACTGAAATATTTATTAAAATAATTATTTAATGAACTAGATAATTATAATTTTAATAGTTAAAATATTAAATATTAAAAATATTAATAATTAAAATATTAAGAGTTAAAATATTATATACTTAAAATAATTTATTTAATCTTTAATAATTTAATTAATCATTAATAGTTAAAATATTAAATAATTTATTAAATATAAATAGTTTAAATATTAAATAAATTATTAAATATTGATATTTGAAATATTAAATAGTTAAAATATTTAATAGATTAAATATTTTAATAAACTAAAAAGTTGCAATATTAATAGACGAAATATTAAATAGTTTAAATATTAAATAATTATTATTAATTATATCATAATATTAATAAAATTAAAATTAAAATATTATATAAAATAAATACTATGAAATGAAATTATTAAAATGAAATATAATATGAAATATAAGTAATTTGTTAAATATTAAAGCAGATATGTAAAATATATTTGGGTCGAAAACTTTGTCATTTAGGCAAAAGTTGGTTATAGTGGCTATGTCGAATAAGGTGGGCGTTATCATCCTACAAGGAAGGTGTTCGTTGTACTTTCCTAAAAATACAGTGCTGCATTAAGCATGTTTTGGAAGTATGGAGGACCAACCATATATAGTTGGATTAACTCATAAATGCTTCTTTCCTTCCAGGTTTATGCTTTCTCAACTTCGACCTTGTTTAACAAAGTAATATAGTCTTCTGTTGTTTTGATCGGAGGCGCAGAGCGAAAAATACAGAAAGTGGCGCTCATGTAATCTAAGTTAATAGGCTTCTTTATCCTAACAGTGGGCTTTGTTTGATGATAAGAAGGGAAACACTATTTCAGCTTATCTACATTGGCATTAGGGTCGGGGAGTGGACCCATAAGCGCATGCATTTTACCGGAAATTGTAAAAGGGATAAGTACTTGAGATTTCCTTATGCGAGCTTTTTATTTTTGCAATGAAGGTTCTGGAACATATTCTTGATTCCTAACAGCAATAGAAACCTTGAGTTTGGCAGTCAGGGGCAAAGGTTCTTCGGAAATCTTTGAACTCAATGGTTTTGTGGAAGAAGTCATTGATGTAAATGATAAAAACAACGTTTGGAGAAAAAAGAGTTGAAGAACATAGTTTGTTTGGGAGACATTTGAAGCTAAAAGAAGAATAAGAGATGAGGAATCAGAGTATATATAGTGGAAAAAGAGGAACTCTTCAGATTTGCTTTTTGACAAATGGCGCCAAATTTCGGGATTCATAGTCTTTTCCTAGAGGCGAAATCAAACTGTTAATTTTTGTGGTCCACGTCGTCCTAGAAACTTGGAGCCATGATGAGTTTTTAGTGGTTGCACGTTATAAGGTGAAGTCTCGATAAAGTTGTCATGATGACAATGCCATTTATGCATTACTTGAAACAATAATGATAAGATTAAAAAATGCTCCTATCTCCAGTTTGTCTGTGGCATTTTTTGGCGGCAATTTTTTATCCTAAAATTTTATCTTCATTAAGCTCAATGAATGAAAAAGGAGTTCAGAGAAATACTTAGTGAAATCTGTGCATTATGAGGAGTATTATGACGTAAATAATTTCTCCTAGAAGGGTGAAGACATGAGCATTTTGACATGAAGAATTATGGTCCAAGAGGTCGAAGTCGCTACCCAGAAGTCGAAGTTGGGACTTCAGATTTTTTTTTTTGCAAAATTATATGTTCAAGACTTCGATATCAGCAGTTTGAGAGAATTGCGAATTCGGAACAAATAATAGTTTTTTGGCCTTATCCATGTTAAGAAAGCACGTGGAGGCAAGTCTAGGGTGTGAAGCATGTTTATTTTTAAGAAGGAAGTTGTTGTAGGCAGTTAAGTTATGTATTAGTATAAATAAGAGTTTTACCATTAGGATTCGGTGTGTCAAATTCATTACAAAAACTCAAACACTTAAAGTACCCAGGCGAACAGTGAAAAGAAAAGTCAATTAAGCGACTATGTATGATTCTGAACACCATTTTTTACATATTTAAGCAAAGTTTTTCATTTACCTATATTTGTTTTCTACCAGCATTTCGACTCCGTTTTATTTTATCTTTTACAAATATTTCAACCACGTCGAAATCCTTTACTTTTCTGCTAGTTTACTTTCTTTGCTTCATATAACCAATTAGAGTTATTTTGCATTTTACATAATACTCAAATACACTACTAAGATTTTATCCACATATGTCCCAGGATTAACTAGTCGATACTGCAAGTAACCCTTTTTAATGACTAGCGCTTGTTTACTAAAATTCACGGTAAACACTGCCCTGCCAGAAAACCTCATGTCATCATAAAACCGTGGCTCCACCATTGCACATTGCCGACCACCGTCGGCCTCCGGTTGTGGTTGTATGGGGTTTGCCGCCGTAAATTTTTGGCCGACCTCCGCCTATTGAGATTCCAGGTCAACGCCTTTAGGATCCGATCGCCATCGCTAGCTGGAGCTCCGTCACAACCAAGTTCGTAGCTCCGACACCTCTTGATCAATATTTGTTTTTTTTTTATTTTTGAACCTCTGACTTGGAATTTTTGATTTTCTGGTTTTCGCAATCTCCAAATATGTTTTCTTTCTTTTCATCAACAAAGATTTTGAGGCATACTTCAACAAACAACAAACAACTTTTGTTAACAACAACATACCTTAAACAACATACAACATAGCTCAACAATTTCCTAACATAAACATCAAAAATATCAAAACTCATAACATAAAAGATGGAAACGTCTCATGCACCTGAAATGTGTAGAGGAACTGAATGAACTGAGTTTTGTATAACACTTTTTTTTTGATCCATAAGAGTTGAAAAAGATATGTTGGAGTTTTATGAAGAAATACTATGCAACCTTTCATGGAGACTTTGATAAGGCGAGAGAGATGTTAGGGTTTTGTTTAATGGGAGAGACGGTTGTTCTGTCTTGAATGACAGAAATTTCACTTAAATATAGGTTATATTCACCATGCTTGTTTAAAACGACCGCGATGAAATATAGATACATTTTATAATAATTTCTATTTTAGACCGTGGTGAAATGTTTTTTAATTTTAATATAAATATAATATTATAAGGGACACACCCATTTTGTAACAAAAAAAGAAAAGAAAACATACTGGTATTGGGATTCAAAGCCTATAAGCCTTAACATATGACCACGATTATTAGTGCGGACCGTAGTGAAATATTTTTTAATTTAATACAAAAATGCAGGCGCCTAAATAAGAGTTAATAAGTCGGTTGATTGAAGAGCATAAGTAATAACAAGTTACAAAAAATATATTTTGTAGTGATGTACATTACTAAGAGTGACTACTCCCGGATCCTTGCAACAAAGAATAGTTTCACAATATTCTAACAAAGAAACTGAATCCTAGAAACTGAATCTAAAATTTATGCCTTTCGAAAAAAGATAAGTTTCTCTTTTACTTGTCATATTTTATCAGTTGGAATTCTCCAAAGTATTCTTGGACTATTATTAATGTAGATAGAAGTTGTAATGAAACTCCAACTCGTAATGGCATTGGTGATACCTTTCGAACATCCACTAAGACTTGGAAATGTGGGTTCTCTAGATTCATACCCAAGTCTTCAAATATCCTCCACACATAATTTGGGGTCATTTACCAAGGTCTTTCACTAGTCAACGAAATGGGCATTTCTTGTGGTTCATCCCTCTATATATGCCTAACTCATTGAGAACCCTTTGAATAAGTATCATAACATGTGATGTTGATTCAAAATATTAAAAATATCATTTTAAAATATACTATGTGTAGAGTCATTCACACACTCAAAAAAGATAATTGAAGTGTTGATTTTAAGTCAAAGCTAGCAACCTCTGCAAACGTTGATTTCCTGAGTCACCCATCCTCTCCTCAAGAATTTAATAACATTCTCACAGCGGATGTGACATGTACTTTATTTTTAAGAATTTATAAAGGCATTGATGGAAATGATGAAAAATTACATTTATCATTGAGCTTTCCAAAATTGGGCAGAAAGGTTTTATTGCGGTTCCCACATTTAGGTTCCTCATTCTTTCCACTTTCTTTTGATTCTTCCCCTCTCCTCTGCTAAAGTTCTCTCATCTTTTCTTAAACTCTCAAACAATAATTTAGAAAGTTTAACAGAGGATAACTTTATAAAAATAAATGAGAAAAATACAAAGTTTCCAATTTAGAAAATAGAACTTAATCTAATAATTTTTAAGCAAGATCTCCTTAATCACTTGGTCCAAGTTTATGTATGAACTACCACCAGGTCTTGTCTCTTCCTCTACCTTCTTCTTCAACTCCATTGCCCTTTTCCTCATCTCCTTTCCTTTCTCTCCCACCATCAATTCATTCACTAATTTCTCAACCTCTTCTCTCTTTACATTGGTAACAATTTCAATTCCAATCTCCCATTCATTGCAAATAAGCCTACTGTTTGGTGGTTGATCAGTTAAAAATGGCCAACACAACATTGGCACTCCAGCACAAACACTTTCAGTGGTTGAGTTCCATCCGCAATGAGTCAAGAATCCACCAACTGAAGGATGGTTCAACACTTTCTCTTGTGGACACCAACTTGCTATTAGGCCTCTATCTGAAATTTCATTCACAAACTCAGATGACAAAACCACTGTGCCGCCAATGACAAGATCAGGCGTAATAATCCACAAAAAAGGTTTCTTACTATTAGCCAAACCCCAAGCAAACTCCAACAGCTTCTCTTCAGTCATAACTGTGACGCTTCCAAAATTTACATAAACAACAGATTCATGATCTTTTAATTCAAGCCATTCAAGGCAATTAGTATCTTCTTCCCAAAGATTAGATTCTAGAAATATCAAACGATTTTGTGGACTTTGATTTAAAAATGAAGCCAATGGACCAATGGTATATAGAGAAGGTAATATAGAACTAAGAGCATTCATAATATCTCTCTCAAGTTCATCAGAAGTATTGAAAATAATAGCAGAAGCTCTCTGATATCTACCTGTCATTTCAACTGTAAATTTTATCAACAAGTCATTTGGATTTCTTAGCTGAATCGAAGTAGGAAGGTCCTTAACTCTAAAGTTTTTCAAACCTGGAATCCAGTCAACTATAGTGTCTAAATATCCATTGATTAGATAACTCTCATCTGCATATCATAATTGCAAAAGTCAATAGTTTGAACTTTGAAGATATAGAAAGTAAAAAAGGAACATAGATAATTACCTTTGAGTGGTAGAACACCGTTTTGAAACAATTTTGGAACGTGATAATTAGACAATAAGAAACATGCACTACATGGAGAAAAGAGAACAATTGGAAGTGCATGTTCTTCAGCAGAATCTACTGTAAATGGCATGAAACTATCAGAAACTAAACAAGTAACTGGAGGGATATGACCAGAAGTGGCAGACTCATGAAGTTTAGCAAGAAGTTCATCAAAGAATTGGTGGAAGTTGTTCAAGATTGATTGGCAAAGAGAGCGCACGTCTTGAGTAACATCACCATCACCATCCATAGGAGTTAAACCATCTGGTATGGTCTCAAAGGTAAAGTCTATCAAACCATCAAAGGCTTTTGGACCCCTTGATTTGAGCAAGCGTTTGTGGTTGTATTCAGTGTTGACAAATGTTATGTGAAAGCCTCTAAGGTGAAGAAGCTTGGCTAGTTTCAACAATGCATTGATATGGCCTTGAGCTGGATATGGAATCAACACAGCGTGTGGCTTTCTCTCTGCAAAGTTACTCATCTTTAATATATCTATCTTTTTATGCAGTGTTAAAGTGAGTATGCCTATGCTTTATGTGAACATGGCATATATATAATAACTACAAATCATATCTCAACTCATAATTAATATTTTAAATCAAATAGTAAAACATTGTATAAATTGGACATATTATTCTATGAACATAAACATGGGTTTAAGTAGATTGAAGGTGACCACATCGTGCACCAACTTTTTTTATAACTATGCCAGAGAAAGGTGACCTCATGACTAGAAGGCACATATTGGCTCACAGACACAGGCCGGTCAATGTCAACAAATCAAGTGGAACGGAGTGGGAAAAAAAGAGAATTACTTATCCTACCAATAAGTGGTGGATAAATATTCTATGAAAAGTCAAAATTGCTTCTTAAATTTCGGGGATGTATCTTCGAACGTATTTTGGGTTTTATTCAAAACGTCAAAACTGAGTCGTACCCAAGATTTTTTTTATAAATTTATTTCACACCAGACATAATCTGGAGATGCATCTCCGAAATCAAACCGGACATTAATTTCTTACTTTGATTTAAAGATGCTATGATGAATTAGACGATATGTTATAGCTATACCAACATTTTTTATTTTTCTTTTTGTTGTATAAATTAAGGGCCCGTTTGTTTTGTTTTTTTTTTTTAAAATGATTTTTATAGTGTTACATAGTTTTATGAAAGAAAATTTTACAAAGAAACTTTTTATAAAAATTTCAAATGAAAATTTTGTTTGAATAGTTATTCTTAAAATGTGATTTTAGGTATTTCATTTATTTATGGGAAAAAAATTTAGATATCAAAATTTAAAAAAGGTGAATTCTTATCTACCCAACACAAAAAGTTGGGTAGAGTTACCCTTAGTGTAAAATGCTTTGGAAACAACCAAAAAATGTACTATTCAATAATTAATTAAATAGGATAAAATTAAATGATGCAATGTGATTGGTGGAATGTACACTACCCAACTTTTTGTGATGGGTAGAGAAGTTGTCCCCTTTCAAAAAATCACTTAATTTTGAAGCTATTTCAAATAGATTTTCATAAAAATCATTTTTGAAATACAACTTTTTGAAAAAATTGCGATTTTGACAAAGTTTTGGTCTTCAATAATATGTGTTTATGTTATAGAATGTCAAAATTAATGTTTCATTTTAGAAAAAAAAATATAAAAAAAAACTTATAATATTTTGAAAAACGGTTTTGAAAAATCTATTTTCAAAAATACAAAGAAAAAATCTATTTTTTTAAAGCTGAAACAAACAGGCCCTATACAACAAAAAAATAATACAACTGGAATGATAAAAATAACATATAAGGTAATAAATTGAAAGTACACAATGAAGTCAAAATAAATTATAATCGATAATAAATCCAGAGTACAAATACTATAAACTACTCCATCCGTCTTATATTATAAGAGAAATTCACTTTTTAGATACATTGAATAACTAATGTATCTGGTCTATATATAGACCAAATACATTAATTGCGTTATATGTTATTAATATACGACCAGTCGGATATGCGTGGGAAGTGCTAGAGGATCTATGCCTAAAAATGGAACAAATGAATCATCATTAATTGTGTTTCAAAAGTGTTATGAAAATGACACATAAACACTAAAAGATGCAAAAATATTACCTTCAATATTGTGATGCTGCCTATCACCTGATTGATCTTCCACATACAGTCTTCAGATAACTTGGAGTACAGTTAAACCAAACAAGTGTCCCCCAATTGAACTCATCGCCACAAAAAAGGACGTATCAACCCATATAATAGGTATGCTCTCAGAGTGTATGCTCTATGCTACAAAACCTGCTCATCAACACCAACAACTCGCTTTGCATCATGCAGCTATGTGTATACACCCTCTCTAGGAATTGAAATCTAGCATGATATCTGGAGATGCATATCCGTATGTTACAGTGAGGTTTATCTCCGTAATTTTTTTGACATGGCCTTGGGACTAATTCAGTAACTTATGTGATTGTGGTGCATTCGAAGATGCATCTTTAAAATCAAGTGGTATTTTGGATTTTTCACGAGGGTGTGGTAGCAATCATTAGGATAACTTAAGTCAGTGGAAGATCCAAGGCCCTGCAAGGCTGGGCACCTTTCAAGGCTCTTCCTCGTGTAACTTCAAGCCCTAACACCACTTCCAAGTTGCAACAATTTAAATAATCATCAACCTTCCATTCAATCTCCTTCACTTTCACATCAATATTCTTCACTTTCATCACACCATATAGCCGACCAGTCCCTCCATGAGTCGCCACCAGAATCCACCCATCGTCGCCACTAGTATTGTTTTTGTCTTTCGCTTTTTGCACAAAAATACAGCTTTTAGTCTTTTCTGCAAGGTGTTTGATAGAATGCTTTAACCAATTTCTCGCCTCATTTTCGCTTCATTTCTTTCACTTCACGATGTTGCATTATTGTTGTTGTTGATGATTGTTGTTGTTGTTGTTGCAGGTTGTGGTTTATGAATCGGTATGGAATTGTTGTCGTTACCACTATTTTGCAACTTGCACACTAAGTGTTCAGTAAATTGTATAAACCAAGTTTCTTTTCCTTTTTCACTTATGTTTCTTATGAATTATGGTGATGGATTGTTGTTATTGATTGTTTCACTTACTAAACTTGTGAAGGGGACATTGCACCAGCTTTCACCTCATGATAGGTGTGTCGAATTTACTTTCATTGTCTTGATTTTATGGATTGTAATATTGACATTTCTACTTTCATTATCTTGATTGTATGGGTTGTAATGTTCTAAATCAATTATTCATTATAACAACTATTGATAACTCATACATAAAATTTCTATATTATTGATCAAATTATCTATCTATCTATATATATATATATATATATATATATATATATATATATATATATATATATATATATATATATATATATATATGGGGACGACTCAAGTGAGAACACTTTGTTAATATAAGAAATGAGAACAATTAATTTTAACTATTAAATTTCGATTCATTGAAATTAATGAACAAGATTGATTTCTCTTTCCATAGTTCTTTTTATTTGTAATGTATATAATCTTCAAAAAATTAATTCATATTTATATTTTAAGAAACAAAATATTTAATTTATTGCTTTTTGAAAATAATGAAAATTGATAGAAAATAGTTTTTCAAAGATGATACATTTTATTTAATAATTAAACTTTACATTAATTATATTAACTATTTAATTTTTAAAATAATTAACGTTAAATATTCTCATTGTTTTTAACGTTACATATTATCATTAACGTTAAATATTCTCATTGTTTTTAAATATTAAATAGTTTATATAATTAAATATTAATATAATTATATAATTGTTTTTTATATAAAAACTAAATATAATATTTTAATTATCATATAATTATATTAGTAATGTTTAGATAAAAATCATAATTTTTTTGAAGAAATTAAAAACGTAATTGTTGATTTTTCATTCTAATGTCTTTTATATTTATTATTTCTATAATTTAAGATATGTTATATTTTAAGAAATGAAATATTTGAATTGTTGTATTTTTAAAATAATGATATCCGATTGAAAATATTTAGTATTTCTATAAAAAAACAATTCATATAAATATACTAAGGATTATAATAAATATATAACAATATTATTAATATGCAAATTAATATAAGATAACATTTTTATTTTTATTCATTCATAATTATATTAATTGTTATTTTTAAAATATAAATAAATTTTATATTTATAATTATATTAGCAGTAAATAATTTGTTGGATGAATATATTATTATTATTTTTAAATTTGTGATAATATAATTATATTTATTCAAAGGTTAATTATTAAATAAAATATATCATCTTTAAAAAAATTATTTTCTATCAATTTTCTTTATTTCCAAAAAACAATAAATTAAATATTTTTTTTCTTAAAATATAAATGTGAATTAATATTCTTGAAGATTATATACATTACTAATAAAGAGGAATATGGAAAGAGAAATCAATCTTGTTTATTAATTTCAATGAATCGAAATTTAATGATTAAGATTAATTGTTCTCATTTCTCACATTAACAAAGTGTTCTCACATTCTCATATAAATATGCATTCTCAGTTTGCCTTTACAAAATAATTGAATTTTAAATTACATTTTTATTCACTTATAAAATTACTATGAAAATATATTTTATATGATTTAAGAACTTATATCGTGATACTACAAATGTTCATGTTAAATGTTAGTAAAATATATCGTGAACAATTTATTTGATTCTTTAAAGAAATTTAACCACAATGTTTAAATAATATAATTTAGTATAAAAAACATTAAAATATTTTGAATTTGAGTATCTAAGAGAGTTTAGTAGAATCATGAAAATTTCTTTAATTTTTCACTATCGGAGAAACCATGATAAAGCATAATGAGTAGCAAAGAAATGGTTAAATAGCTTAAATAAATTAATGTATCAAACAACATTATTATTATTATTATTATTATTATTATTATTATTATTATTATTATTTTGGAAATAAAGAGGGTCTGAGCCTGAAAGCAACGAAATTACACGCACACTAACCTATTTCTGCAAACACCTTTAGCATTTTTCTAAATCAATCTTACAATGCAGTCAGGCGCATCATGATATAGAACTATGTCATTTCGAATTCCACATTCTACCGTATCAAACATTAAATACTAATTAACTTTATCAATAAAATTATTGATAGGTCACAAATATTTGTTTTATATTTATTGATAGAAATTATTGTACGTAGAATCCTTTTTATTTATCTCGTGTTACAGAAGTTGTTTGTTGACCTACTTAATCTACTAGGCTTCTAGATCTAGAAAAGCTTCACTACCCGCGGTGATATTATTGTTTTGTTGTTCGCTGCGCAATTTCCCTTTGTTGAGGCAATTATTCAATTCATTCAAGGCCGGCTATTCATGAGTCAAAATTGCACAATTGGACAAAATTGAGGTCTATTCGTATGTTCCCCTCACCCGAGTGGCTTTGTTGTGATAATGACATGGGAAATTCTAATTCCCGTGGAAATATATCCTATTAAAATTCGAAAAATTTCTATCCGATTTTAGAAGATATATTTGCGAACATATTTTTTAACATCATTGAAACTTGAAAGACACACTTATTATTTTTAACATCATTGAAACTTGAAAGACACACTAAATGAGTGTCACTCAATTTTAAAACCAAATTTTTTTCAAGATATATCTCTGATTGGATTCATTTAATTTATTATTTTTTGAGCATTCTAGTGGGATTTTCATAAACACATTTTCGAAGTTTTCAAGCGGGAATTTGAAAGTCTGTCCCCTTTGTATGTTAGTAGTTTCTAGAGAAGCACTTTCGAAAATATCAAATATAATTTTAGTTAAAGAGTCACATGCATGATTAGTCCCCACACCCATTATTGTTCAAAACATTGTGTTTTCCTGCATGATCAGTCCCCACGCCCAATATTATTCAAATGCATTTCGGATTCCTGTCTGTTATCATTTTTCAACAGTGTGTTTTCCATGTGTTAGCTGAAGATTTCGTTTTATATTGTTTGTCCTTCGAAGGAGTTGAGAATCGAAGAAAAGATGGTTACTGATGGCCATCCCTTAAAAAAGTGAAAGAATGGCTACTGATGGTCATGCCTCGAAGATACAGACTTCTAAGTTCGTTGAAGATAGTGGACACTGAAAGACTAATGGAAGCATATGTCTTCGGGACTTAGACAAAATTCATAGCATATGTATTCAAGTATTACTACTTAGCGTGTTTTTTAGTAGTGTTTGTGTAATACACTGCCACGCGTCGAAGACGGACTCAGGCGGGAAGATTTGAAATTCGAAGACGGTTTCGTAACCGTTCAATAACAGATGGCTTCGCTGGAAGTTCTGATGAGAAACGTGGCAGCAGATTAGTGTAGGACCGTTAAGGTCGAAACTAGTATAAATAGGAGTTTTAATGTTAGGATTCCGTGTGTTCATTTTGTACAAATCACTCACATATTTACTCAAGTATCAAGTGTTACGAGAAAGAGTTCGCTGAGAAAATGTACGTATGACACCACCATTTTAATACATGTGTATTGTATTTCATTTTCGAATACATTTCTGAATTACTGCATTTCATTTATTTCTTGTCATTTACATTCCTGTATCTTTATTTTACTTTCGAATTTACTTTCATGATCATTTACTTTTAAAGCCTTTAACATTTCTGCAGTTTAAGATTCTTTATGTTTTAACAATCTTTAAGTTTCATATTTATCTTTCTTGTTAAAGTTATAATTACATATAACGAAACAATTACCAAGATTCTTGAATCGAATAATACTCATCGAAGAGGACAAATTACGAATATGATTCAAATGAACATTGATAACAATCTTCTTGACTATGTGTCCTAGGATCAATCTAGTCGATCCTGCAAGTAACCAAATCATATTTATTATAATTTGGAAGACTAGCGGTTGTTTACCGGAAATCACCGTAAACAAATTGGCACGCCCAGTGGGACAGTGTCACGCGGATTGTTTTAATCAATTGTTTTGTTTTTGTCTAGACAATATCAAGACCTTGTATGAACCTTAGGAACGGTAAATTAAAAGACAGTGCACAACCGATTCCCAAACGAAGGTACAACAGGAAAATGGTCGTTACGGCCAGTGCAGGGGGTAATCAAGATCCCCCACAAGGTTCAGGATCAGGAGTGGCAAATTCGACTTCTACTCAAGAAGCACGAGATGCAACGGGTCCAAATGGATCGAGACCTGCAGACAATTCCCAGACTGCGCCTGAAAATACTATAGGACATTCAGGAACTGTTCCAGTTTCGGCATCGACAACCGCACCCTCATCTACAAGTGCAGATGATGTACTGTATCCCTGGACAAACGCTGCAAACAATTCAATGGGTCAAGGCACAAGTTCTGGCTTCGAATGGAGACCAAATACTCCATATGGAATGCCATACCCATTCCCATTTGGAACAGACGTCCGAGGGGCAAGACCCATAAACACCTCAACTAATAATACGACATTTTCACCAAATGTTAGTTCAGTGGGTCGAAGTGGACGCAACACTAATTTTTCTACCCAAATACCCAATTTTACCACAAATAACCAAGCAGCATTTCGACAAGAAATGGATGCAAGCAACCATGATATGGTAGGGGTTTTGGCCAGAGAACTAACTTCAGTCTTGAACCCACTAATGGCAAATGTTACTACAACAAATAGAGAAAACGTAGAAATTTTCCAAAAGATATCATCGCAAATGAATCGAATGGCAGAATTCATGGGAGTACCACCACCTAAAAGGAAAGACAAACAGCCTGTGAATCAAGAAGAGAGGCCTATTTTGGAACGTGTGCAAGATATGGTTCCCCCACCTAGGACAGTTCCTAGGGATATAGGCCCCTCACGAAGGACGGAGTCGTTCGAAAGGACTCCGGTAATTAACTTGGAGGATTCAAGTCAAAGGACCGTCCCCTTTCGACAAGAAATGGAGGAAGAACGACCCAGATTGAGGATTTTGGGTAGGGACGATCATCCAGATGAGATAGTCCAAAGAGTTAGAAGAGAAAATCTGGCCACAGAAAATAATTTAACTGCCATGATAGAAAGGGTTATGGCCAATAATGGGCTTAGTACTGGACTCAGACGTCCAAATTATACATCCCCTATATCAGATTATATCATGCAAACAGAATTGCCTAGGGGAACTAAGGTTCCTAAATTCACAAAATTTTCTGGCGAAACTAATGAGTCAACGGTGAAACATATTGCTAGATATTTAACAGAAGCAGGAGACTTAGCGGGAAACGAAGATCTAAGGATTAAATATTTCCCTAGTTCGCTGACAAAAAATGCGTTTATTTGGTTCACTACTTTGCCACCAAATTCGATAGACGCATGGGCATACTTAGAAAGGTTGTTCCACGAGCAATTCTACATGGGTCAAACTAAGATAAGTCTGAAAGAATTGGCCAGTGTTAAAAGAAAATTCGCAGAGACAATTGATGACTATTTAAATAGGTTCCGCCTGTTGAAATCTAGATGTTTCACAACGGTTCCGGAACATGAACTTGTCGAAATGGCTGCGGGTGGTTTGGATTATTCAATAAGAAAGAAACTAGATACCCAATACCTCAGGGACATGGCCCAATTAGCAGATAGGGTTCGACAGGTCGAACGCCTGAAGGCAGAGAAAGCTAGGGCAAATAAAAGCTACAAGAAAGAAAGAGTAGCGTACGTCGAAGCCGAGAATGTTGATGAGGAGTCTTTCAATGACTCATATAGCCCTGAAGAAGTCGAAATAGACTTGGCTGAATTAAAAGAAGCGCCACCTTATGCTTGCAAATTGTTAAATCCAGCAAATGGAAAAAACCCAGTAGAAAATGATAAGAGTGATAGGTTCCCTAAGAAAACTTATACGTTTGACATTACCAAATGTGATGAAATATTTGATTTACTGGTAAAAGATGGCCAAATGATACTACCACCAAATTCCAAAATTCCTCCGTTGGAACAACGGAAGAAAAGAGGTTTCTGTAAATATCATGGTTTTTTAGGCCATAAAACTTCTCAATGTTTTCTTTTCAGGGATCTAACTCAAAATGCTCTCAATGATGGAAGGTTGAAGTTTGCTGACAAAACCAAGAATCAAATGAGGGTAGATTCAAATCCTTTGAACATCGCTGACGCTAGCCTCTGTGAGGTAGAAGATATCAACATGGTGGAGGCGTCTGATGCCGAAGTTCTAGAAACTAAATCAAAGTTCAATGGAAAGCAGGCTACTGAAAGCCTAAATGGTGACATAATCTTCAATACTGATGTTGAAGAATCTTCCAAGGCAGAGATAACTGGAGCCTCGAAGGAAGAAAGCAGCGAGGCCACTGAAGACCTCAGGATGAAACTCCAGAAAATACAAATCTCTGAAGTTCCTCCAGTAGCAGTTAACATGGTCAGTGCCAGACGCCCAGTGTCTGAGTTTGGCGAATTAGAGACTTGGTTAACAAGGCAAAATGGGGACATCGAAGCTCCACAAAAAACTGAAAGCCTCAAAGAATATCTTTGGAAATGTCACGAGAGAAGCGGTGGTAAGCAATGGATGTGTCCAAGGTGCTCGATCATGCTGAATCGAAGAGTCGAAGCCAACTTCGAGAGGGCTCGGCGCGAAAGATGGGAACATCCAGGAAGAGAGCCAAATCCCCTGTTACAACTATATCCAAAGATGGATGAAAGTTTGGTAGGATTTTTGGTCAGATGCCACAAAGGAAACACTGAAGTTGCTCTGTGTCCCAGATGTGGGGCAGCCTATGATGAAAGACTCGCACGATCATTCGAACGCATATACTGCCATATGAGTAGGGAAACTCAGGGGTTGCGTCCTAACCTTTATGGTTTCGACATATGGACTCCGACAAAGAGGCCTGATAGTCCACACCCTAGAGCTCGAAGAGTGACTTTTAAAGTCCCTGCGAATGCACCCAGGGATAGGTGGATACAAGCTGATGCAAGAACCAACAAATGGCGAAGCTGGGACCAAGGAGGAAGAACTGCAATGGCATATAGGAAACAATTTCAAAGACCAAATCGAGAGGCGAATCGATTGGAGAATTATAAGGGAAAAAAATCCTATGTCTCGATCCCAGTGGAGAAGGCATCAGAGGATAAAAAAGTCTCAGAAGGAATATAGGCCAAGAGAAGTTGGAGAATCTAGTAGCAACCAAGTCTCATACCAGGGGGCAAAGTTAAACAAACCTCCGGTGGAACGCAGGTTGTTCGAAGCTGAGAAACTCTTAGATGAAGAAGATAAGATGCGTTCAAATTCCTGGAAAGAAGAGGATAGAATGACAAATGATTTTGATTCCGATGGAGTGTCATCCATAAATCTTAATTGTAATGTAGTATCTGTACTCCCTCACGAGTTTAACCAGGAAGTTGAAGTAGAAGACTGCGAAGAGGCTGATATCAAAGAAATGACAAAACACAGACCTGTGTGTTACTATGTGCTGAATAATGGTGCAGTAGAAGAACAGAATGCTTTCTTCGAAAGACCAGATGAGGGTATGCGAAACCACTTGAAGCCACTTTACATCAGGGCGAAGATTGAGAATGTCGGTATTAATAAAGTCTTAGTTGATGGAGGAGCAGCAGTGAATCTAATGCCTCAATATATGCTGAAAAGAATTGGTATGTTCGATACAGATATAAGGCCACATAACATGGTCTTATCTAATTATGAAGGCAAAATAGGACAAACATTGGGAGTTGTTCAAGTCAATTTGACAGTAGGCTCAGTTACGAGGCCAACCATGTTTATGGTTATTCCAGCAAAAGCAAACTACAACCTTTTGCTTGGTAGAGAATGGATTCATGGTGTAGCAGTTGTACCCTCAACAATGCATCAGAGGGTGACGATTTGGAGAGAAGATGGTATAATGGAGAATATCGAAGGTGATCAGAGTTACTACATGGCTGAAGTCAACCAGGTAAACAGAACCAACTTCGATAGGAACCTGGCAAACATAGGTCCTTGTCATGCTGCTGAAGAGATGTATGCTCCAAATAGAAATGCATTGTACTATTTGACTTTGCATCCAAATGGATTCCAATGGGATAGAGAGATCATGGATGGTCCACCAGATCCAGCAACATTGGAGAATCATCAGACAGTACGGCCAACAGGCTGGGATGATGACGGTAATAATGTCTGAGTCTGTGTTCTTCGAAAATATTTCGGCCTATGTGGCCGAGAACAAAAGAAAGACGGCTCTCGAAGCCGAACTATCAAGTACAAAGATAGGCACGGTTCCAATCAAGGAAGGAACAACAGAATTGGAGATACGTACGAGTTTCGAATTCCCTGAAGACACGGCTCCAGTTGAAGAGATCATAAGAGAAGAACCAAGTCAGAGGTTAGATGCAATATACGACGAAGAACCTTTGGGATTCGAGAAAGACCCAATGGCGTCTAACATAAAGATGTTGGCCCAAGATCCTCTTGAAGAAGTAAATCTTGGAGACAATGATCAAAAGAGAATAACATATATCAGCGCGAAACTAGAGCCTGAGTTGAAAGCAACGATCATCAAATTGTTGAAAGACAACAGAGATTGTTTTGCTTGGGATTATGATGAGATGCCTGGTCTCGGAAGAGACTTAGTCGAATTGAAATTACCAATAAAAGAAGGGAAGAAGCCAATAAAGCAAACTCCCAGAAGGTTCGCGCCAGAGATTCACTCGAAGATTAAGACAGAAGTCGAAAGACTCTTGCGTTGCAAATTTATCCGAACTACAAGGTATGTCGAGTGGATTGCTAATATAGTACCTGTAATTAAAAAGAATGGCTCATTAAGAGTATGCATAGACTTTCGTGACCTTAATGCAGCTACTCCTAAAAATGAGTATCCTATGCCTGTAGCAGAAATGCTAGTAGACTCAGCCGCAGGTTTTGAGTACTTAAGCATGTTAGATGGATATTCAGGATACAATCAAATTTTTATAGCAGAAGATGATGTATCCAAGACAGCATTTCGTTGCCCAGGAGCAATAGGCACTTACGAATGGATTGTGATGCCTTTTGGTCTGAAAAACGCTGGGGCAACTTATCAAAGAGCAATGAATTCTATATTTCATGACTTTATAGAAACATTCATGCAAGTGTATATAGATGACATCGTGGTAAAATCTACCTCGGGTATGAGTCATCTCGATCATCTAAGCCAATCATTCGAAAGAATGAGGAAATATGGCTTGAAGATGAATCCCCTTAAATGTGCTTTCTTTGTGCATGCAGGTGATTTCTTGGGTTTCGTAGTCCACAAAAAAGGGATAGAAATCAACCAAAACAAGACAAAAGCCATTATGGAAACCAAGTCTCCATCCACGAAGAAAGAATTGCAGTCTTTATTGGGTAAGATAAATTTCTTGAGAAGATTTATCTCTAACTTAAGTGGACGCACCCAAGCTTTCTCGCCCCTATTACGGCTTAAGCAAGGAAAGTTCGAATGGAGTGCAGAACATCAAGAAGCTTTCGATCAAATAAAGCAATACTTGACGTGTCCACCAATTCTCATTCCCCCGAATGGGAAGAAGCACATGCGCCTGTATATCTCAGCATCAGATAAAACAATAGGCAGCATGTTAGCCCAAGAAGATGAGAACGGCATCGAAAGAGCCATTTATTACTTAAGTAGAGTACTCAATGATGCAGAGACTAGATATACTGATATAGAAAAACTCTGCCTTTGTTTGTATTTCTCTTGTATCAAACTTAAGTATTATATAAAGCTGTCATACCCCAATTTTTGACCTAAGATACCACCTCATATCATTGCATATGCATCATTTGCATCTCTAACAAATTGCATTAGCTTGTGTTTGCTACTTGTGACTCAGCAGGATTTAAACAAGAAATCACTCATCAGTGCAAATAACACTCAATTAGGGTTTTGTTCTCCCTTCATCTCAAATGAATCATCTTCATCAATAATCAACATTTGGTCCTCAGAGATTCATTTCAACAAGCTCAACAGCTTTGAGTCGACTGAATTAGGGTTTTGACTGAAGACAGCACACTCCTGACTTTTGCTCAGAATTTGACCTAATGGCTTGGGACATGATATCAAGACCTCAAGTGTATCATTTTGACCTAATCCATTGGCTCATAACATCTCCTACACAAAGATTGATCAGACAAATCCTCAGATCAGGGTTTTGAACTATCAGGGACTGAAATCAGGGATCACATTTGGGAAACCCTAAAAACCCCCAGGGAGTCAATCAAAGGTTTCAATCATCTTCAAATAATCCCTATGACAATATCCCATGGAAATTGCATCTCAATTCAAGGTCCACAGTCATCAATTTCATCAAGTCGACAATTAGGGTTTTTGACCTAATCCACTGAACCACTGACTTTTTAATCAGGACATGGTGTCACAACTCAAACCATGGCTCAATATCCTCTAATGCTTCAATGTGATCCATTCATACCATTCATTTGGTGAGATTAGCCTGTTTCATTTGAAATCTCCAGAAACGCGATTCGTCTGAAAAAGTCAACTGTACAAGAACACCTTTGACTTTTGGGAATTTTGGTCAACCATGACTTTTGAAGTTTTGAATCATCAATATATGATATATGAAGTCATTTGATCAAGAAAAATCAAGAAAATCAATCAAAAATCAAAAAGTCAAAAGTTTGACTTTCATACTTAGAAAATTTTCTAAGTGTTTTTCATGGTTTTTTCCAAACTTTGAAAGGGAATTTCTCCAAATTTCACCTACAAACTGAAAAAAACTTCCAACATGAAAGTTGTAGATTTTGATCCAATAAACAACTTTGACACATATAAATTTTTTCCATAAGATCAACCATTTAAGAGATATGGAGCTTCAAAGTTGGTACTTTTTGAAAACTTCACTTAAAACTTCATTTTTCTCAAAGTTCATGAATCTTTTTCACCCACTTCCTTAAGGATCTTGAAGAAACTTCCAACTAGGGTTTTGAAGTATGTAATATGAGCTTTCCAAAATGTCCAAGAGCATGAAAAAATATGGAGTGTAGCTATGGTTTTGAATTTTGCCATTAGTGAACTTTTCACTTGAAATTTCAAGCCATTTTCACAAAGTTATGAACCAAATTGCCAAATGGACCAAGTAATGATGCATAGAGGCAATAATTGGAGATATTTTTCTGATTTGAGACAGATGGGAAAGAGATAAGAAGCATAGCCAATTTTAACCATGGTTTAGTAACTTTAACCATATGCATTAAATGGTAAGATTCCATTCTATCTCTTAAGTGCCAAATCACCATTCTTTGATCAACTTGCAAAGCTTGGAGTTCAGAATCCTTGGCCTATAAATAGAGGTCCAAACTTCATTCAAATTCACACCAAAACCTCATAATCATAGGTTTTCTCTCTTCTTTCTTAAGTTACAAGTTTCATGAGTTTCAAAGAGGGAGAATTGCAATTTCCATCTCTTGCAATTTCTAAGCAAAGTGAGGGTTCTAACATCCCATAAACATCAAATGTGAAGTGTTTGATCCATCCACACACCCCAAAAACACTCAGAATTCAAAATCACTACCTCACCTCCATTTGAACACATAATGAGCCTTATCATGCCAATTTTCATTCAAGCTCATATCTGTCCAAACTAACCTCCCAAACACATTCCATATACCATATATGAGCTATCCCAACCATCATCCATGATCTGAAACATCTCCATCTTCAAATTCGATTCATACTTGAAGCAACTGCAGTTCAGGTTCCATAGCTTAGCTCAGATGAATTCAAACTGTTCCAAGCATTCAAACATGTTCCATAAGGTCCATTGATGCTGTCCAGATCAAGAAACAACATCTGTAACACCTCCAGGCACGATTTCAATTTCCAGTTTGGCCGTTTTTGAAGGTAAGCCTCATGAACTTCAAACTCTATCATGCACGCATCATAAATGAAATATTGATATACCATCTTGTTTCTGCACCTATGAGGATCATTAACCCTCAATCAATTGCATCATATCATGATCATACACGATTTCACATTGAATTTCAGTTTTAGGGTTCTTCGTGTTCATCACAAAATTGATCACCTTAGAGTGAAAATAAATGAAATTAAAGATCACCATCATGTTCCTTATGGAAAATCGAGTGAAATAGACCCTTTACTTGTTCAAATTGGTTCAGTTTCAGAAGAATTCAAAATCAAAATAGGGATGTGTTCTTGGCGCCTTTTTTTGTTCAGAAGTTTCAAATACTTGTTTTTGAATATAATTAAATGAGTGTGTATCATAAACAAGCTGCGCGCGCAGCTGGGTTGGCAAGTGTTTTGGTCTGCAAACACAAGGGCGTGGGTTCAAGCCCTTTGGAAGACAAAACCAATTTTTTATCACTTTTTTCCTTCAATTTCTTCACAACTTCATCAATTCATTTAACCAATCAAATCAACTTATTTTTTCTTCATTTTTTACACACTTCTTATTTAATATGCATATTTTGACAATATCAAAAAAAATCACAAAAAAATATTTATTTAATACATTTTTAAATAGGTTTAAAATGACATGTTTTTAAGTGTTTTTTAATACTTTAAATTTTGTTTTTCATTTGATTTTTCAAACCTAATCACTTGTAAATATTTTTGTGATCAAACCCTAATTTTTTAGGTCTTAATTAAGCATTAAAATTTGATTTTTACTTAATTAAGTTGACTTTTGTCAAATTCAAATTGTTTTAAAACAAACGATCATTCTTTTCAAAAACGATAAACCATTTCTTTTTGAAACTTTTGATTAAATCTTTTAATTGATCAATTGATTTTCAAAACGATGTGGGCCTCTCGAATATTAGAGAGTATAAGTCCCTTTCCTCTTTCTTTTCACAGTTTTTCTTTGTACAGAAAACTCTTTCAAAACAATACTTTTCAAACTGTTTTCAAAACGACGAAACGACGCGTTTGTAAATAAACAATCAACCATGTTTTATAAAATAAAACACGGGCCTCCACGTAGGTATAAGTCCCAAGCCCTTTTTGTACATATACCTTTTTGTACATACCTCGATCAGTTTGACTTTTTAACTTTGAATAACAAACCAAAAACGAAGGTTTCTTTAAATCTTCCCAAAAATATACCATGGGCCTCCATGTAGGTATAAGTCCCAAGCCCTTTTGTAAATACCTGTTTACATAGCTTTGAATAAACTCAAGTGGACTTCTCCCCGAGTGTGAGTCCCGAGCCCCGTGTATACAAATGGATCATGCTTACAGGTATATTTCCTTCATAAACTCCATTATATACACACACTTTGTCATATATATAATTGTTCATACCTGTTCATGTTTGTTCATACTTGTTCATGTTTGTTCATATGTGTGATATGTGTGCTTGTTCAACTTAGTACAACACTAGGTTCCCCATAGCCTCCTATTGGGCTTCGTGCAAAGAATCTCCCCTAGTTTAGGTTAGGACATAGAGTATGGTTTCCCGGTGAAATCGCTCTAAGAGCTCAAACCAACTATACCATGCCTCCCCTTGGGCTTTGTACAAACGAGTGTCCCTCCCATAGCCTCCTCTTGGGCTTACAATGCAAGGACCCTCGGATAGCCTCCTCTTGGGCTTCGTACAAGGACCCACGGGCTTCTTATAAGCATCCCCCAATATCCAAAACAAATACCCTAGGAGATTAGACATTTTTCATCTCTATGCTAGGAGTATCTCTTATATATCATCACAAACAATCAATCAATCAAAATCAAACTTTTTTGCCACAAGGCTGGCTAATCAATCAAATTGTTTTACCACCGTACTGGATGATTAATCAATGTTTTTGTCACAAGGCTGACTTCATTGAAACTTTTGCCACAAGGCTGGCTGATTAATCAAAGTTTTTGTCACAAGGCTGACTTCATTGAAACTTTTGCCACAAGGCTGGTTAAACAAACAAAAACATCTTTATCATTCTAAGCACCCTAAGTGGCATGGCCCCGGGCTTATAATGAAAAGATTTTCAAACAAAAACAAACAGATGTATGTGATGATATAGATTAGATACATCTAGCATTTAGACGACATTTGTCTTTTTTCCTTTGCTTCCACTAGCATAAGTGGGAACTACGATTGCTCTGACTTTCTCAACATCCCTTTGAGAATACGTAGGCACAAGGTCGATCCTTGGCGAGCAAAACAAAACACAAAAAACCATTCAAACCATAGCACCCGTAGACCCCGAGCTACAGATGCTCTGATTCCCTTTAAGGGATATGTATGCAGAGGATCGCGATGATCTTTGCGAGCATAATCAAACAAACACCTTAGGTCCCACCTCTTTCTCACAAGAACCTCCACCATAAAAAGAATGGAATAAACAAAACAAAGAAACCTATAGAGTACTATAGATACGTTGGGTGCTAATACCTTCCCTTCGTATAACCAACCCTCTTACCCGGAATCTCTCCCCCACTTTTTAGGTTATTGCAGCTTTTTTCCTTTTCCTACTTTGGAAACAATAAAAAGTTTGGTCGGTACAAAAGAAAAATCATTTTTATGAGCACTCGAGCCCAAAGAAGGCATCAGGTGTCTCATCCCACAAAAAGAGGAACAAAACGATTTTTCGCCCGCGACAGAAAAATGGCGACTTCACTGGGGACCATCTTTTTATTGTTCCAAAGAAAGGGTTATTTCTATTTGTTTTGTTTTTATTTTATTCTTGTTACATGTTTGGTTCTTTGGTTTCGTTACATCTGTGGTTCTGTTACAAGTGATACATTATGGACAAATCCTAACCCGGATTAAGTACACATAAGAAATTAGGTGGAGGGTATAGTCATGTGCAGGCGCACGTGAGAATCCTTCCGCTCAGTGGAGGTTCCTTGTTTGTAATATATGTTTAGCGAGTTAATTGCGAAGACATTGTTGCTTTCATTGAACTGTAGAAGCTGAGAGACCGTAGAACCCCAACCCATCCTGGCCTTATTAGGTTGTGGTGCAGAAACTATTCAGGTGAAGACTTGGATTAGTTGTCATGCGGAGAACCACACTCAGACGAGTTTTTCTTGAGAATATTGCTGGCTCATGAGTTTAATTGTGGAAGGCCGGTAATATCCGAAAGAAAAATGTAGACTCTGACGTATCAGTAGAACATGTTTTGCAGGTGATTAACTAGAACTATCCCATATTTGGTTCTCTGACCTCATGCTCGTGACGCTGGACCTTTGAACCTGTGTGTACCATGTTTGTGTTACCATGTTTGTGTTACCATGTTTGCGTTACCGTGTTCGCTTTACCATGTTTGAATATGTGGCATCCATACATCCATGCATTCATACATCCATAAAAAATAAAAAAAATCTTTTTCCATAAAAACATGATTTTTTCCAAACAATTAGAGAATTTTCTTTGCAAACATTATAGGATTAGGTTATGGAGTGGGTAAAAAGGCATACCAAGAGGTACGGTTTCAAAGAGCCTAATGTGGAAAGACTGAAAGAGTTAGCGTCTTTTGTACAAGATCCTTCTGATTTTAGGAAAAGCCATGGAAAGCTTTTGCCTATCTTGAACACTCATGTTGATGAAGGACTTCTCAAAACTCTGGTTCAGTTTTATGATCCCGTCTACCGGTGTTTTACCTTTCCAGACTATCAGTTGGTACCAACCTTGGAAGAATATGCCAATATTTTGGGTATTCCTGTGTCTGACAAAATACCTTTCAATGGTTTGGAAGCCATTCCTAAGTCACCAGTCATTGCAGCAGGTACCCACTTGAAGAAATCTGAAATAGAGAGTAATTGGACTACCAAAGGAAACCTTCCAGGTTTGCCTTCACAGTTTCTAATAAAGAGAGCCTTTGATTTCATCGAGACTGGTAGCATGATAGCTTTTGAAGCTGTACTAGCCTTGCTCATCTATGGGTTGGTTCTGTTTCCCAATATCGACGACTTTGTTGATATCAATGCCATAAAGATCTTTTTGAATGGAAATCCCGTTCCGACTCTGCTTGGTGACATGTATTTCTCTGTCCATCATAGGAATCACCAAGGTGGTGGAATTATTGTATGTTGTGCACCTCTGTTGTTCAAATGGATTGTTTCACACTTACCTAAGTCTCCCATTTTCACGGAAAACCGGGAAGGTTTACGTTGGTCTCAAAGACTTATGTCTCTTACTAATAATGATATTCAGTGGTATACCTTGGCTCGCTGCGGTACAGAAACCATTGAAAGTTGTGGAGAATTCGCCAACGTACCCCTCATTGGTACACAAGGAGGAATTAACTACAATCCGGTCCTAGCCCGACGACAACTCGGGTATGCAAATTCAACAAAACCCATTGGCCCTACAGTGGAAAGCTACTTCTATCAGGAAGGAAATGATCCTCAAGGTTTGAAAACAAAAATGGTGAAAGCCTGGTACGACATCCGATGGAAAGAAAAAGGTGAGATAAAGAACTGTATTGCTACGAACGCCTATACCTGTTGGGTGAAGAAAAGAGCAAGGGAGTTTCAAATGCCTTATGATTATGAAAAACCCATGTTCCCTGTGGTACCTCAACGATCCAACATTCCCGCCATGGAGGAATACCAAGACACTTTGACCAAGATGAGGATAGAAAAAGACGCTTGGAAAGAAAAGTTTCGAAAAACTGATGTGGAAAACAGAAAGTTGAAGAAACAAGTGAAAGAACATGAAGAAACTCTCTATTATCAGGATGGATAGCTCATGAACAAAGATGAGAAGATCCGTCGGAAAGATGCCGCAATCAGAAGATACATCAAAGAAAGCAAGAAAAAGTTTGAAGGCTCAACAAGCAACGCTCCGATACCTGACAATTGGAAGAATGTGGTTAACAAGCTGAGAGCTGAAAAGGCCGAGTTGAAAGCTTACTATGGGAAAGAAATCATGAAGCTCAAGCTGCACAATGCATTTGGTTCTTCATCTGATGAAGATGTTTAGGATTTGTTTAGATTTTCATGTATCATTTGATTTTGTAAGGAGCTACGCTCCAATGTTGTAACATTTCCCATTATTTCAATAAAAGAATTGTTTGTGTTCAAATGTTTGCAAGGAAATAATCTTTAAAATGTTGGAAAAATCATAAATTTCTTTTTGCATACATCATTCTGCATATCGAGTCTGTTGTATAGAGTCTCATCTTTTGGATCTTTCTCCAATAGATCGTCAAGCTGTCGCGTCTCAAAGTTTCTCGACCGCGCTCGCAATCAGATCACAGATACAATACTCGTTCAAATAGAAGAAGAGTAATGGAACACTCTGAACAAGAGAATATTGAGCTTCGTGGTACAGTGACCACCCTTCAGGAAAAATTGGAAAGTCTCACTACTCTGGTTGACTCCTTAATGGCCGCACAGAATCAGCCGCCGCCACCCAACAGTCAAGCAACGGTAACATCTGAAGTCACTACTCCAGTTTCTACAGTTGCGTTCGGTATTCCATCTTTCTCCATGCCAGAAGGTTGGGGCCCGCCTTTCAGCTTTGGTACAGGTTTCCGCCATAATTTCTCTGGGGTTCAAACAACCACAACTGAAGCGCCTGCTGCACAAGGTTCGGCTTTTATTCCACATTCAGGGGTAACTTTTTCTCAAGTCACTATGGCACTTTCTCAACCCACTATGACAGTTCCGACCCCTACGGTTCACACTGTTCCTTATGATGGCAATGATATTTATCATGATCAAGGTGATAGCACAAATCCGCGTAATCTTGTGGAAGATCTCCAAGAACAGTTCAACAAGATTCAACTAGAAGTCAAAGCTATCCGTGGGAAAGATTTGTTTGGAAAGAATGCCCAGGAGCTATGTTTGGTTCCCAGTGTACAAATACCTGCTAAGTTCAAGGTCCCTGATTTTGAGAAGTACAAAGGTAGTTCTTGTCCACAAAGTCATCTTGTGATGTATGCCAGAAAGATGTCTACTTATGCAGATAATCATCAGTTGCTCATCCATTACTTTCAAGACAGTTTGACTGGTGCCGCACTGAAGTGGTACACAGGCTTGGATAGCACTAATATTCGGACTTTCAATGACCTAGGTGAGGCCTTTGTCCGACAATACAAGTATAACTCGGATATGGCTCCAGACAGAGATCAGCTTCGGTCCATGGCTCAGAAAGATCATGAAGCCTTCAAAGAGTATGCCCAACGATGGAGAGAAACTGCTGCTCAGATTAATCCACCGTTAAAAGAGAAAGAGATGACAAAGATCTTCTTGAATACTCTCAGTCCGTTTTATTATGAACGCATGATTGCTAGTGCTCCAAGTGATTTCACCGAAATGGTAAACATGGGGATGCGTCTAGAAGAAGGGGTCCGAACCGGACGTCTAACTAAAGAAGGTGGATCTTCAAGCGGAACCAAAAAGTTCGGAAGCGGTTTCCAAAAGAAGAAAGAACAAAGTGTTGACATGGTATCCCAAGGAAAGCCAAGAGGGAATGTCAATCATCCACAACAGGTCTCTGCTATTGCGCCAGTCGTTAATACAGCGCCAAATCCGGGATTTACCCCGCAGTTTCAGCAACAACAGCCTCGACCACAGGCTCAGCAGCTGAACAATAATCAGAATCGTGTGCAAAGAGCTCCACAGTTTGATCCGATTCCGATGACCTACACAGAATTGTACCCTGCATTGATTGAAAGAGGCCTTATTCAAACTAAAGCACCACCACCAGTACCTGAGAGACTCCCATGGTGGTACAAAGCTGAGGTATCATGCCCTTATCATCAAGGAGCACCTGGCCATGATCTTGAGCATTGCATAGCCTTGAAATATGAAGTCCAGAGGTTGGTTAGATCTAATCTTCTCTCTTTCAGAAATTTGAATCCAAATGTGCAAGCAAATCCGCTGCCCAATCATGGAGGACATGTTGTAAACATGGTATATGGATGTCCTGGTCCATACCGGGTCTATAATATCAATTACTCAAGAGCCGATTTGGTACAAATGCACGCTACTCTTTGTCGAGGGCAGAATTTTCGCCAACATCAATACGGTTCCTGTAGAATATGTTGTGTGGATCCTCACGGGTGTTCAATTGTGAGAAGAGATCTCCAAGTTCTGTTGGATAATGGTACTCTTCAGATCTACCGAAATAGGGATGAAAATGAAGTTAACATGATAGGATGTTATCCGCATGAGCTTTTAGTCTCAGATATCAACTCGGAAATGCCTACAGTTAACGTCATCGTTCCTCATTTCAACATGCCTGAGCGCATGGAAGTTACTTACAACAAGCCGAAGGTTCCTGTTGCTCCTTTAATCATTTGTCTACCTGGACCTGTTCCTTATGACTCTGACAAGGCAGTTCCATACAACTACAATGCAACAATGATAAAGGATGGACAAGAAGTTCCTTTACCAACTCTTTCATCTGTTGTAAACATCGCTGATGTGAGTCGAGTAACAAGAAGTGGACGTGTGTATACTCCGCTACCTTCAAAGCAACCTGTTGCTCCTGCGACCGAACAAAATCCTGTTAATGTTCCAGTGGGAAATCCTGTGGAAACTCCTGTCAGTAATACAAACACTGATGTTGGTCAGTCCAGTGGAACCAATGTCAATTCTGATTTTGATGAAATTTTGAAGCTTATCAAAAGAAGTGAATACAAGATTGTGGATCAGCTTATGCAGACTCCTTCAAAAATCTCAATACTTTCATTGCTGTTAAACTCAGAAGCCCACAGGGAAGCCCTGATGAAGGTCTTGGATCAGGCTTTTGTAGATCATGATGTGACTGTTGACCACTTTGATGGGATAATAGCCAACATAACAGCTTGCAACAATTTAAGCTTCTGTGATGAAGAACTCCCCGAGGAGGGTAGAAATCACAATCTTGCTTTGCACATTTCTATGAACTGTCAGTCAGACTCTTTGTCCAATGTGTTGGTAGACACCGGATCTTCCTTGAATGTGATGCCAAAGACGACTCTTGCTCGCTTGTCTTACCAAGGAATGCCTATGAAGTTCAGTGGTGTAGTTGTCAAAGCATTTGATGGATCGCGAAAATCTGTTATCGGCGAAGTCAATCTTCCCATGACAATTGGTCCACATACATTTCAAATCACCTTCCAGGTCATGGACATTCAAGCTGCTTATAGCTGTCTGTTAGGACGACCATGGATCCATGAAGCAGGGGCAGTAACTTCTACGCTCCACCAAAAGTTAAAGTTTGTAACAAATGGAAAATTGGTAACAATAAGTGGAGAACAAGCCTTGATGGTGAGTCATTTATCCAATTTCTCTTTCATAAGTGCCGATAATGAGGAAGGAACTCAGTTCCAAGGTCTCTCTTTAGAAGACGAATCTTCCAAGAAGAAAGCATCGATCTCTTCATACAAAGAGGCGGTAAAAGTAGTGAAAGATGGAACTACCACTGGCTGGGGGCAAGTTGTGATCCCGACCAAGAATGAAACTAGAGCAGGTCTCGGATGTTCACCAACATTCTCAAACTGCACCAATAAGGATGAAACCCTTAGTCCGATTAAAGAAACATTCATTAGTGGAGGATTCCTTAACCCAATTCCTCAAGAGGTTAATGTCCTTATCGAAGAATGTATCGAAGAAGGTTTACCCGATACTGAAGAAGAATGGAAATGTTATCTCAATGACTCGGGATACATATCTCAGGAGGAACCATATCCTTCTTCGGAGAAACCCAAAGGCAATGAAACTGAGCCTGTTCCTGCAGAGGTTTGGGACACCTTGGGACAACCAAGTGGAAAATTTGATTATATGGTGAAATATACTGCACCTGAAAGTTACAAGATTGCGATTGAGGATATCCAACCAACCGGATGGGGAGATTCCTTTGAATATAATAGTCAACCAGAAGAGGCTTATCAGCCCTGTCAATTTTCTCAGCAGACTGATATTACTGAAAATTTCAGCTTCAATGCACCTGCCAAGGTTTATAATCCTGAAGATGGTTATTATCACATAAATGCCATTTTTGAAGATGAAGGGGAAGATGGTCCCGCAACTGACTCAGAAAGTGTCGCTGACAATGAGTCTCTTCATCCTGAAGACTGGGAAATACATCCTGAAAATTCTGAAGATTGTGACTCGTCTTATGCTCTTCAAGAAGTGGAAGAAGACCGTTTCAACTCTACAAAGAACAAGGTTGACAAACCAGGACCTTCAAATCCTGCTCGACCAGCGGTCAATGTCAACACTGAAGATAACTCTAAGGAGGATTTTCCTGAATACATAATACACAGAGGAGTTCGTTGTTACTGGAAGGCTGTCGACGTTCCGAATGTTGTTCGCCGCTCAAAGTAATCACCTCGCTGTTATTTTGACCTCCTGCCTTGCCCAAAGCAGAGAGATGTTTTATAGGGCTTTTCTTTTAAATGTTCCGCCCAAATAACTTTGTGTATAGGGCTTTGTTTTAAAAGTTTCCCTCTTTGTCTTGCCCAAGACAAATGAGTTTGTGTTTAGGGCTTTGTTTCAAAGATGAATCATAAATAAAGTGTCATTTTGAATTCCCTACATTATATGTTTTATTTTTGCTTTTTTCTGGAAATGGTAATCCTAAAAAACCAATAAAAAAAAAAACTTTTCAAAAAAAAATCTGCATACACTCCTGCATTCATAAATTTTCTGAAATAAATATAAATCACATGTGCAGATTTACTATTTGTAATACGGTGAACTGACTTTTACTTTTTATAAGCAACAATGTTGCGGTGAGCAAGAGTCGCCACCGACTTTTATTTTATCCAATTAGGAAAGGTATAAAAGAACAGGAAAGACCTTTTTTGAAAAGAGATTGAGTTCGGGGGGTAGGTTATGAAAAGGGAAGGTGTAAGCACCCTTTTCATCCGTAGTTATCTACGGGCTCTTAGTTGCTTGGCTCACTTTTGTTTGAAATGTTTGAAAAAAGGTGGCGTGTGTGTTTGGAAAAACAGTTTGATTTTGAGAATGTCTGAAAAGACAATGTTAGAAAACATGGTGTGAAAAGCGTTTGATTTGGTTTGTTGTGAGCAAGCACTTAAGAGTTCCTACCCTAGTTCGTAAAGTCTTTCCCATACTTTAAAGTTTTCCTTGGGTGATAGTACTATCCATACCATTTGAGGGTAGGTAGTCCTATACATTGGATGTGCGGGTCATCGAAGGGTCATCGAATCGTCATAGAGACTATCCATACCATAAAGAGGGTAGGAAGTCCTATGAGATGTGAATAGTCATAAAGGCAACCAGTAGGGATACCTTAGCGTTCGAAGGGACAATCATCATTTAATCGAAGGCAACTCGAGGGACGAGATCATTTCATCGTAGGCAACTCGAAGGGACTATGATCTTTATTCCAAAGGGACATTGATGATTTTGAATCGTAGGCAGCATATGCTAAGGTATCCCTACGCTCGAAGGGACTTGACTATTTTGATCGAAGGCAACTGAAGAGGGGTTACCCTAAAGGTGAGTGAGTGCAAGTGTGTTGATTCAGATATATTATCTTGAGGTTAAATTAGCTAGCGATTGCTTTTATTATCTTATATCATCATACAAACCTAAGGCATTCATCTAAGCAATAGAATACGGAAAAAAAAGTGCGGGAAAGTAAATAGACTTATTTAAATATTTACATTTTAGACCTATATACATTCTAATATCTAGATAAAAGCAATAAAATAAACAAACACGCGCCATACACGAGATTTCGAGATGAGAGAAGAAATCGGGAGAAAGTAAAATATTTTTGTTAATTAGAATCCTAATTTAATTAAACTAATTCTAGTATTTCCCCAAAAAGGACCGAGTTAAAAATTTAATCGAAAACATAGAATTATTTTTGGTATTTTTTTTTATAATCAAATATTTTAAACATGATTAACCAACTAAAATAAATATCCTCATTATCTACCCTAATCAATTATTTAATAAAATTACCAAACAAAAGATTATATACATACTTCTTCTAAAATCTAAATTAAATTAGTTGTTGAAACTATTTTTTTTGATTTTATATCATTAGGGGTTAATTTATTAATTAATTAATTAGTTAATAAGTGAAATTAGGTTAGTTTAAATAATTAAACAAAAAAAACAAAGCAATTAATGATAAAAAAAAACGAGTGATCCAGTATGATGGATCCATGATGGTCCTCAGTAGACCTGTCTCCTGATCCTTCAGATCTAGTTTCAATATAGATCCAGCGGCTGGGATTGGAGACTGTACGATGCACCTGCATGAGCTAGAAACGCCTGATCTGTAACAAGCAAATGTTGTGAAAAAATAAAGGTCGTAGTGAGGGATCGAGCCTGGGACACCAGCATTACCAACCTTCCGCTCTCACCAATAATGCCATCAGTTTTTGTTGTTAGTGAACTGGATCATGAAAATAAATATAATAACATACGCGTAAATCAAAAAGTCAGAATGTAGACCGAGTGGACCCCATTGTTCAACGAATAAACCAATCGTGAACGGAGAGAGGCAGTGCACGGTTGACCGGCCAATAACTGAGATGCACGTGTAGTCAATGTTTCAAAGATCCTGTTCATCATCTTCATCAAGGATACCTGCGGATTTTTCCATGGAAGTTGCTGCGCTTTTTCCTGCGAATTTTCATGAGTATTCCTATACAGATTCAAACTAAAAAAATACACGTTAGAAAAACTCAAAGGGAACCCAGATCCACTCAAAATTCCCTCCTGGTCATGAATATAGCATTAGTTTTCGATGAATCTTCTTTCATCATCGAATTCGAAGGTGGAGCTCCCTTATGCCCTAACCATGGCAAACTATGATCTATGCGTTAAAGCTCATGTTTAAGGGTTCAAACCTCTTCTAAACCAAGCCACAAACTCAAAAGAACGGTTATATTACGTTAAAACATGCAAAAATATGAATTACAAAAATTCGATTTGTATATGAATATGATGAACGTGATACATGCATTCCGGGTGTTATGAAGCTTAGTTATTGATTAACCTTACCCTTTAGTACCTTTGAAGTGGATTGGGATGGTTGCAATGCTTTGAAAATGACTGGAGTAGTGTACACGAATTGGCCTCTTTCTTTGAGAATTTTGCAACTATGATGCTTGCCTCCTTGGAAGAATTTCGTCGTCCCCTCTTGTGTAATGTTTGTGCATATATATGACCATAGAATTAGGTTAACTCTTATGGAAAGAATCAAGCCTTTTGATTGAAAAATATTTGACTTCATTTTTGTATTAAAACTTTCTTTCTTGGATTGCATTCTATTTCCATGCTCTTTTTTTTTTTTTTTTTTTTTTTTGCTATTTGCACCGGTGTCGACCCACCACAGGTGGGCCACTAATCCGGCTCGTGTGGAGAGGCATGCACACTGGCCAAGCAAGATTGTTCCGCCTGGGAATCGAACTCGGTATTCCCCGAGTACGTCCTTGGACGGGGCTCCTTGCCAATGGAGCTCAACCGCTTGGTTATTTCCATGCTCTTTCCACGTATTATTGGTCTTCTCAATCAATTTAAATTGATCAAATATTTATGGAATCCATCACATAATATTTCTCATTATTCATCCATGATTTGATTTTCATTGAAATTAAATAAATAAAATCAACTATAAGTGAAACAAAAACATGGAATAAATAATATTTGATCTTATGGGCCCTTTGGATGATTAAAATAAAACCTCATGAATTAAATCAAATATCTTTATATTTACTTGATTTATTTAGATTTTAAATAAATAAAATCCAAATAAAATAAATAAATATCATAAAAATAGGGATCCTTTGAAGCATATGGGAAACCATGAAGTCCACTTGAGGTGTCAAAAATCTCTTTTCATTGAGAAGAAACAAAACCCTAATCGGGGCCCTTTTGCCTAGGAGAAGGATGAGTATGCTCAATTCTTGTACAACCTTGTGAATTAGAAAGTCATGTGAGTCAAAATATCATGGGCAAATTTTGGGGTATGACAGCTGCCCCTGTTCAATCTTCTTAAATCTGAGGATGTAGAGTGGTTTGTGTGCCAGTCGGAATCTGAAGATGGAAGAGGATTGAACACTAGAATGCCAAGAAATTTGCCCTTGCAGATGCAGGGACTTTTAGCGGGGATGGGCTTACGGATGCCATCAGGATGTTGACATGAAGTTGTCTGAGATGGGCTCAAAGATGCCATCTAGGTGTTGATAGAGTATAGTCTAAAGCAGTCGCTTTTTAGACTGAGTCATATACATTGATTGTGTCTTATGAAGAAACTCATCAAAATGAAGTGATGTCTTATAGAAGACTACCTGAAGAGGTTCCTGGATAGGGTAGATCATTGAATGATGTAAAGAGATTTAGGCTTTAAACAAAGCTCGGGAATAAGTGTCTTGTAGAAGATTAACTGAGAAGCTCCTTGAAAGGACAAGAGATGACTTAGAAAAGAATGGATAATATTTTAAAGAAAATTACCTAAAGAGATTGGGATATGTATTAAACAAGACTACCTAGAAAGGATATGAGACGTCTTAAACAAGACTACCTGGAAGAGCTCCTAGAAAGGATAATAAACGTCTTAGAAAAGACTCCCTAGAAAGTTTGATAAACGTTGATAAGCGTCTTAGAAAAGACTACCTAGAAAGGTTGATAAACGTCTTAGAAAAGACTACTTAGAAAGGTTGATAAACGTCTTAGAAAAGACTACCTAGAAAGGTTGATAAACGTCTTAGAAAAGACTACCTAGAAAGGTTAATAAACGTCTTAGAAAAGACTACCTAGAAAGGTTGGTAAACGTCTTAGAAAAGACTACCTAGAAAGGTTAATAAACGTCTTAGAAAAGACTACCTAGAAAGGTTGGTAAACGTCTTAGAAAAGACTACCTAGAAAGGTTGATAAACGTCTTAGAAAAGACTACCTAGAAAGGTTGATAAACGTCTTAGAAAAGACTACCTAGAAAGGTTCCTATAAAGGATGAGAAATTCTTTGAATGTTTCTGAATTATATTTGAAGAAAGCCTCAGGATGAAGCTTCAGAATTGTATTTATGTCTTGAATGAGCATTAAGATTGAATTGTTGATACAATCGTCTTTGCACTGTATTTGAATGATAGAGTTCTTTTGATTGTGAATTGACCTATAAAGGCAAAATTAGTTTTATACAATGTCATGATGCATGCATTGGTGAGATTCTCGAAATAAACGAGAATGATGAATGTTATGTATGTAATGTGAATGATGCTAGGATAGACTATATAGTCGAAGCATATTGATAACTTTGTATTGCAACTGTTGGTTGAGAAAATAAATCTCTGCATGCTGCTGGAGATGATGACAAGAGTATTGAGAATTCCTGTCTTCCGTTTGAAGATATCCAGCTGGGGATTTTTATCTTCGCTTGGGGATGAAAGTAGCTTGAGTGATCTGATCCTGATGTATCCTCGGGACAAGAGAGAAGAATAACCTTCTGATGTATTGTCTGATCGAGTTCAACTGTGAGTGTCAACTTTAATGGAAATAGTGAGTTTGAATAAACCATGTCGGGGAAGAAGATTGTGTCGGAGAACTGGCAATGTCAGAGATGTAAACTCCGTTGGGGAAACAGGCCTCTGTTGGGAAGAGACTTTTGGAAGATAACTTCTCGGGGAGTACTCTGTGGGGATATTTTGTGAAAACATCTCTGTAGGGAAGATTCCCTGAGGTTTCGAATTTTCATTGCCCCATGTCTTCAGGTATTTCGTCACTTGCTGTTGGAAAACATTTTCTTGACCATTTGTGGCCCTTTGCATGTGGGAGTCTATCTGCCCCTGGATTCAGTAATCTAGTATGCTCGATGATGGAGATTACTGGAATTTGAACTTCGAAGGAGAGACAGATATTGACATCACCTGATTCTAGTAGTTAAACAACTCTTGCTGAAAATTGTGACTGATGCGACGTGCCCCCAGTGATGGATTAGCTTTTTTTGGTTGCTCAGCATCTTTGAGAGATTTTACGAATCGTGACACGATTGCCCCCGGTAGGTGGGATAGTGATGTGTCATGCCCCTTGTATATACAAGCTTTTTAGCTGACTGAGTCAGGCGTATGAAATGTCTCTGCAACTTTATCTGTCGGGAGGACCTTTAGTCATTAGTCATGCCTCATGCAGATCCTTCCTGATGTCAAACATTTGAAATTACGTAGACAAAATTGTTTTATAATGACACTCATAAAAATGCAATGCACATGTCTGTCTCGGAGTTTAAAAACATTTTCAGTGAAACAAAAGATGTAAGAAAGTGATATTTGTAAAAACTTGATATCAACTCAGAATTTGTAGTAGACCTCAAGGAGTCAGGATACCTTTGGTAACAGTACGCTTTCGAACTAACCATGCTTCAGTTAGGACTTTCAAAGGTTGTAACGTGGCTTGGTTCACGGTTTTAAGAAACAAAGGATAATGGCTCGAAGTATATTTATACCCATCCCAATCTTCGTGATGTTCTTCAATCCTATGCTCAGCTAGCTGTGTGCTGGTGCTCCAAAAGACTTTGGAATTGTAACATTGACATTGGTGAAGATTCAAAAACCTGAAGTTTATTTAAAAGGCAGTCATCTATCCCCTTCTTCTTGTAATATTCTTGTCGAGGATTTGTAGTGACCTCTTTTTGACTTTGGTTATCCCTAATTTTTGCCTGACTGTTTATTTTGAAGTTACAGTCAGCGGGATGTCTCTATTTTTGATAAGCCTCTTTTATAGGTTTTGACTTAACAGTTTTTCTTTTAAAGGATATTAACTGCCTGATGTTTAATGATTATAAGAACTCACCACCGATGTTGTAAAAGAACTACCAGCATAATTGAGTTAGCTGAATAACTACCCTGCCCCAGGTTATGATTAAGGGTTTTAATTTGTACAAGAAAGAAAACTCCTACGCCTTGGGCTCAAAGGGGGTTGACTAGGGATTAACTTCCTTATATCTCCACTGTTTGGGAATTGAAACAATGCCTGTACATCGTCAGCACAGTCTGTTCAAAAGCATACTGTATGAGGTTATCATTTTCGTCATCCTCCCTCAAAAGGTTCACAGCTTTAGCGAGAGTTGAATATCATAAAGAAAACCCAATAAAAACAAAGTTTTAAAATAATAGTAAGAAATAAGTCAAGACAAACATATGCAATGCATTAATGATTATTATAAAATAAATAGAGTCTGACATAAGACGAATGTTTAAACAAACGGGAAAGAAATTGCGAATGCAAATAAACTAATGATCTAAAAAGCCATCCTTCTAGATATTGATGCATTAGACTTTCTGAGGCTCTTCTGGATGGCCGAATTCAATGATCCCTTCTTCAATCAGGTCTTGAATTTTATGCTTCAACGGCCCACAATCCTCTGTATCGTGACCAGGACTGTTTGAATGATAAGCACATCTTGCATGATGCTTGTACCCGGGAGCAGGATTTGTCGGAGCTGAGTATGAAGGCAGTAGAGTTATCAGACTCCGATTGAGCAGGTGCTGTAAAGCTTGAGATAATGGCATATGCAGTGGAGTAAATGACCTCTTGGGTTTGGATTTCCAAGTACGTTGGCCACCTTGCTGCTTACGCTGATCTTTTTGTGGTTGTTGTGTTGGTGCCTGACTAGAGACCAGGACTGCCCCAACAGTGTTGGATTCGTTCTTTCTATCGTATGGCTTTTTCACAGCACCGAAAGATGTAGCCACCTGAATTTTTCCGCTTTGGATACCATTTTCAACACGCTCCCCAGTCAGTATGAGGTCGGTGAAGCCAGCTGAAGAACTTCCAAGTAGATGGCTATAGAAAGGACCAGTCAGTGTACTCATAAACATGTCAACCAACTCTCGGTCAGCTAACGGGGGTTTAACTCTGCCAGCCAAGTCTCTCCATTTCTGAGCATACTCCTTGAAACTTTCTTTCGGCCCCATAGACATGCTTTGTAGTTGCATGCGAGTCGGTGCAAGGTCAGCATTGTATTTGTATTGCGTGTAGAAAGCAACAACCAGATCTTCCCATGTATGAATGTTGGCACCGTCCAGTTGATAGTACCACTCAAGTTGAGTTCCAGATAAGCTCTCTTGGAAGAAATGGATCCACAACTTCTTATCAGCGGTATGAGGTTGAATCTTCCTCACATAGGATTTCAAATGCAACTTGGGACAGGAAACTCCATCATACTTGGCAAAGGTAGGAGTCTTGAACTTGGGAGGGATAACTACTCCAGAGATGAGTCCTAGCTCTTCCAAATCCAGCCCAGGTATCTTCTGAATTTCCATGGCTTTCATGCGTTCTTCCAGCAACTTGTATTTGTCATCAGGATGTTCATCCTCATGGTAGTAGTCCTCTTCTTCCTCAGAGGGCTTGGCAGAGTTGTGGTTACTTTTCGCATCAGTTTTGACACTAGCACCATCGTTTTGTTCACCGTCGTCACTGTCTTTAAAGGCTTCGGATTTCCTGAGTTGCAAGATCGGACCTCCGAGCCTTTTCCCCAGAGTCTTCTTGCCCTTCTTCTTCTTTTTAGTCAGCATGGTTTTCAGCTCTTCTTGCCCCTTGGACAAATTCAGGATCAAGGCTTGGAACTCAACATTCTGAGCCTGAAGGTCTTTGACTGATTGTTCGAGATTCATGATGCTGAAATAAACAGCGAGGAAGGATGAGAAACCCATTATAGGAAACCTGTTATGTGATGCAAATGCAATGTTTTCAAGGATCTTTAGGAATTCAGTTAGCAACATTAGACAATGACTTGGTCGCCTCTTTGTTTGAAGAATTCTGATCCTTTGATGTTCTTCTATGGGAATCGAGCTCACCATGCCGAGTGGGTCATCGCCTCTGATTCGGGGTACTTTTGAATTTGAAAGTATTTGGCGAGAGGAAAATAAATCCTCTTTCCCCTTGATAGGTATTGTGCCTTTGGACTGGAAGATATATGGCCGGAGGAAAATAAATCCCCTTGCCCCTTGATAGGAATTCGGTCCTTGAAAAGAACACCTGAAATTGTGTGCCCTAAATCCCTAAGATCCTTGAAAGGGTTAGTAAACATGCAATGTTATGATGTCATGATGTCATGATGTTATGTGGGTGCAATGCATCAGAAAAAGCGTCAGATAGTAAGGACAAAGGAGTCCTAAAAAACCTGCAAGGAAATCAAAGGGTTATATAACAAACAAGTCACACAAGAGTCCTTAAGTTTAAAGGCTTGTATGAAGTATGACCAGGTTACTACCCTTCCCCAAAGGTACTTCTATGGATAAGGATAAAATCAGCAGCGGGTTCTACCAGTTACTCAGAATTGTCAGCCCCTCTAAAGCACCCTCGAACATGGTACATGCATACCACGCAATGATACTTTAAGAAGAAACCTATCTGAGCTGTAGTATCGGGTCGCGACCATAACTTGGCATGCACCAAGAATAGCCCTCCCACTACGATCCTAAAAGTCAGGATGGGTTAAAGGTGACTAAAGGTCCTTGAGCTCCGACGCACCCAAAGGTACATACGTAAACCTCTCTCATGCAAAAGAGGTACATAATAACCAGTGGAGGCCTAACTCAAGCGTGAACTTCATATTGACCAATCCCAAGCATGCACAAGGGAGGTCGCCATGACTATGCCACTTCCTATCTTATGGTGCACTCGAATCCGGGTATAGGATTCATTTTCCATTCAAATGCCCAAACAACCTTGAAAGGTAAAGCAATCAAAACAAACAATTATTAAAGTGAACTAAACTTTAAGGTAACCCCTCTTTTTAAATATCCCCAGCAGAGTCGCCAGTTCTGTAATACGGTGAACTGACTTTTACTTTTTATAAGCAACAATGTTGCGGTGAGCAAGAGTCGCCACCGACTTTTATTTTATCCAATTAGGAAAGGTATAAAAGAATAGGAAAGACCTTTTTTGAAAAGAGATTGAGTTCGGGGGGTAGGTTATGAAAAGGGAAGGTGTAAGCACCCTTTTCATCCGTAGTTATCTACGGGCTCTTAGTTGCTTGGCTCACTTTTGTTTGAAATGTTTGAAAAAAGGTGGCGTGTGTGTTTGGAAAAACAGTTTGATTTTGAGAATGTCTGAAAAGACAATGTTAGAAAACATGGTGTGAAAAGCGTTTGATTTGGTTTGTTGTGAGCAAGCACTTAAGAGTTCCTACCCTAGTTCGTAAAGTCTTTCCCATACTTTAAAGTTTTCCTTGGGTGATAGTACTATCCATACCATTTGAGGGTAGGTAGTCCTATACATTGGATGTGCGGGTCATCGAAGGGTCATCGAATCGTCATAGAGACTATCCATACCATAAAGAGGGTAGGAAGTCCTATGAGATGTGAATAGTCATAAAGGCAACCAGTAGGGATACCTTAGCGTTCGAAGGGACAATCATCATTTAATCGAAGGCAACTCGAGGGACGAGATCATTTCATCGTAGGCAACTCGAAGGGACTATGATCTTTATTCCAAAGGGACATTGATGATTTTGAATCGTAGGCAGCATATGCTAAGGTATCCCTACGCTCGAAGGGACTTGACTATTTTGATCGAAGGCAACTGAAGAGGGGTTACCCTAAAGGTGAGTGAGTGCAAGTGTGTTGATTCAGATATATTATCTTGAGGTTAAATTAGCTAGCGATTGCTTTTATTATCTTATATCATCATACAAACCTAAGGCATTCATCTAAGCAATAGAATACGGAAAAAAAAGTGCGGGAAAGTAAATAGACTTATTTAAATATTTACATTTTAGACCTATATACATTCTAATATCTAGATAAAAGCAATAAAATAAACAAACACGCGCCATACACGAGATTTCGAGATGAGAGAAGAAATCGGGAGAAAGTAAAATATTTTTGTTAATTAGAATCCTAATTTAATTAAACTAATTCTAGTATTTCCCCAAAAAGGACCGAGTTAAAAATTTAATCGAAAACATAGAATTATTTTTGGTATTTTTTTTTATAATCAAATATTTTAAACATGATTAACCAACTAAAATAAATATCCTCATTATCTACCCTAATCAATTATTTAATAAAATTACCAAACAAAAGATTATATACATACTTCTTCTAAAATCTAAATTAAATTAGTTGTTGAAACTATTTTTTTTGATTTTATATCATTAGGGGTTAATTTATTAATTAATTAATTAGTTAATAAGTGAAATTAGGTTAGTTTAAATAATTAAACAAAAAAAACAAAGCAATTAATGATAAAAAAAAACGAGTGATCCAGTATGATGGATCCATGATGGTCCTCAGTATACCTGTCTCCTGATCCTTCAGATCTAGTTTCAATATAGATCCAGCGGCTGGGATTGGAGACTGTACGATGCACCTGCATGAGCTAGAAACGCCTGATCTGTAACAAGCAAATGTTGTGAAAAAATAAAGGTCGTAGTGAGGGATCGAGCCTGGGACACCAGCATTACCAACCTTCCGCTCTCACCAATAATGCCATCAGTTTTTGTTGTTAGTGAACTGGATCATGAAAATAAATATAATAACATACGCGTAAATCAAAAAGTCAGAATGTAGACCGAGTGGACCCCATTGTTCAACGAATAAACCAATCGTGAACGGAGAGAGGCAGTGCACGGTTGACCGGCCAATAACTGAGATGCACGTGTAGTCAATGTTTCAAAGATCCTGTTCATCATCTTCATCAAGGATACCTGCGGATTTTTCCATGGAAGTTGCTGCGCTTTTTCCTGCGAATTTTCATGAGTATTCCTATACAGATTCAAACTAAAAAAATACACGTTAGAAAAACTCAAAGGGAACCCAGATCCACTCAAAATTCCCTCCTGGTCATGAATATAGCATTAGTTTTCGATGAATCTTCTTTCATCATCGAATTCGAAGGTGGAGCTCCCTTATGCCCTAACCATGGCAAACTATGATCTATGCGTTAAAGCTCATGTTTAAGGGTTCAAACCTCTTCTAAACCAAGCCACAAACTCAAAAGAACGGTTATATTACGTTAAAACATGCAAAAATATGAATTACAAAAATTCGATTTGTATATGAATATGATGAACGTGATACATGCATTCCGGGTGTTATGAAGCTTAGTTATTGATTAACCTTACCCTTTAGTACCTTTGAAGTGGATTGGGATGGTTGCAATGCTTTGAAAATGACTGGAGTAGTGTACACGAATTGGCCTCTTTCTTTGAGAATTTTGCAACTATGATGCTTGCCTCCTTGGAAGAATTTCGTCGTCCCCTCTTGTGTAATGTTTGTGCATATATATGACCATAGAATTAGGTTAACTCTTATGGAAAGAATCAAGCCTTTTGATTGAAAAATATTTGACTTCATTTTTGTATTAAAACTTTCTTTCTTGGATTGCATTCTATTTCCATGCTCTTTCCACGTATTATTGGTCTTCTCAATCAATTTAAATTGATCAAATATTTATGGAATCCATCACATAATATTTCTCATTATTCATCCATGATTTGATTTTCATTGAAATTAAATAAATAAAATCAACTATAAGTGAAACAAAAACATGGAATAAATAATATTTGATCTTATGGGCCCTTTGGATGATTAAAATAAAACCTCATGAATTAAATCAAATATCTTTATATTTACTTGATTTATTTAGATTTTAAATAAATAAAATCCAAATAAAATAAATAAATATCATAAAAATAGGGATCCTTTGAAGCATATGGGAAACCATGAAGTCCACTTGAGGTGTCAAAAATCTCTTTTCATTGAGAAGAAACAAAACCCTAATCGGGGCCCTTTTGCCTAGGAGAAGGATGAGTATGCTCAATTCTTGTACAACCTTGTGAATTAGAAAGTCATGTGAGTCAAAATATCATGGGCAAATTTTGGGGTATGACACTATTGATAAACCCATTGAATGCAATAACCCTATGCCCTCTCCCAACTTTGAGTTTCCTGTGTTCGAAGCCGAAGAAGAGGAAGAAGAGGAGATCCCGGACGAGATCTCTCGATTACTTAAGCACGAGGAAAGAGCCATTCTGCCTCACAAAGAGCCTTTAGAAAAGATCAACTTGGGTTCTGAAGAAGACAAAAAAGAAGTGACCATTGGATCGCTGCTTGATGCTGATGTCAAGAGTAAGTTGACAGACCTTCTCAAAGAATATGTTGACGTGTTTGCCTGGTCCTACCAAGACATGCCTGGGTTGGATACCAATATTGTTCAGCATTACTTGCCATTGAAGCCTGAATGTCCGCCAGTTAAGCAGAAATTACGAAGGACTCACCCTGATATGGCTAACAAGATCAAAGTGGAAGTTCAAAAGCAACTCGACGCAGGTTTTCTAGTCACCTCTGAGTTTCCTCAATGGTTGGCCGACATAGTGCCAGTTCCGAAGAAAGATGGTAAAGTTAGAATGTGTGTTGACTACCGTGACTTGAACAAGGCCAGTCCAAAAGATGACTTTCCATTACCACATATCGACATGCTGGTCGATAACACCGCTAAGTTCAACGTCTTTTCCTTCATGGACGGGTTCTCTGGTTATAATCAGATTAAGATGGCTCCTGAAGACATGGAGAAGACATCTTTCATCACCCCATGGGGTACCTTTTGCTACAAAGTGATGCCATTTGGATTAAAGAATGCAGGCGCAACTTACCAAAGGGCAATGACTACTCTCTTTCATGACATGATGCATAAAGAAATTGAAGTTTATGTGGACGACATGATAGCCAAGTCCAGCACAGAAGAAGAACATATTGAATACCTTTTGAAGTTGTTTCAACGACTAAGAAAATATCAGCTTCGCTTGAATCCTAACAAATGTACTTTTGGGGTTAGATCTGGAAAACTCTTGGGTTTCATTGTCAGCCAAAGAGGTATTGAAGTAGATCCCGACAAAGTCAGAGCTATTCAAGAGATGCCTGCACCAAAGACTGAAAAACAAGTAAGAGGATTTCTCGGACGATTGAACTATATCTCCAGATTTATTTCTCAAATGACTGCTACTTGTGGGCCAATTTTCAAGCTTCTCCGCAAAGATCAAGGGGTTGTATGGACTGAAGATTGCCAGAAAGCGTTCGACAGTATCAAGGAATACCTGTTAGAACCACCAATATTGATTCCTCCAGTTGAAGGAAGACCATTAATCATGTACCTTACTGTGTTAGAAGAATCCATGGGTTGTATGCTTGGAAAACAAGATGAAACCGGTAAGAAGGAGCATGCCATCTATTACTTGAGTAAGAAATTCACAGACTGTGAGTCTCGTTACTCCATGCTCGAAAAAACATGTTGTGCTTTGGCTTGGGCTTCAAAACGTCTCCGCCAATACATGATCAACAATACTACTTGGTTAATCTCCAAAATGGATCCGATCAAGTACGTCTTTGAAAAGCCTGCCTTAACAGGAAGGATTGCCCGATGGCAAATGCTGTTATCCGAATATGACATTGAGTACCATGCTCAAAAAGCAGTCAAAGGAAGCATTCTCGCCGATCATTTGGCGCATCAACCAATTAATGAATATCAATCTCTCAAGTTTGACTTTCCTGACGAAGATGTCATGTACTTAAAGATGAAAGATTGTGACGAACCGTTACCTGAAGAAGGTCCTGAGCCTGGATCAAGATGGGGCCTAATTTTCGATGGAGCAGTAAACGCTTTTGGCAATGGAATTGGGGCAATCATCATCACTCCCAAGGGTACTCATATCCCGTTCTCCGCCAGATTGCTATTTGATTGCACCAACAACATCGCAGAATACGAAGCTTGTATCATGGGTCTCGAAGAAGCCATTGACTTAAGGATCAAGATCCTTGACATATATGGAGATTCAGCCCTCGTGATCAACCAAATCAAAGACAAATGGGAAACTTTCCACCCTGGCTTGATTCCTTACAGAGATTATGCAAGACGTCTGTTGACTTTCTTCAACAAGGTTGAATTACATCATATACCTCGAGATCAGAATCGAATGGCAGACGCCTTGGCTACTCTATCTTCCATGTTCAAAGTCAGTCACTGGAATGATGTGCCTAAAGTCAGAATTACGCGCCTTGAAAGGCCCGCCTATGTGTTTGCAACTGAAGCAGTCATCGATGATAAACCGTGGTTCCACGACATCAAACGCTTCCTTCAAACTCAAGAGTACCCGCTTGGGGCATCAAACAAAGATAAGAAAACTCTAAGGAGACTTTCTGGCAGTTTCTTCCTGAACGGAGATGTGCTATACAAAAGAAATTTCGACATGGTTTTGCTCAGATGCGTGGATAGACACGAAGCAGACATGTTAATGCATGAAGTGCATGAAGGGTCCTTTGGAACTCATTCAAATGGGCATGCAATGTCCAAAAAGATCTTAAGAGCAGGATACTATTGGTTGACAATGGAATCTGACTGTTGTAAACACGTGAAGAGATGTCACAAGTGTCAGATCTACGCAGATAAGATCCATGTGCCACCGACTCTACTCAACGTTCTCTCATCTCCATGGCCTTTTTCCATGTGGGGTATCGACATGATTGGAATGATCGAACCGAAAGCTTCAAACGGTCATCGTTTCATCTTAGTAGCAATTGATTACTTCACCAAATGGGTCGAAGCAGCATCTTACGCCAATGTTACAAGACAAGTGGTTGTGAGGTTTATCAAGAATAACATCATTTGCCGATATGGTGTTCCCGGCAAGATCATTACTGATAATGGTTCAAACCTGAATAACAAGATGATGAAAGAATTGTGTGAGGAATTCAAGATTGAGCATCATAACTCTTCTCCTTACAGACCAAAAATGAACGGCGCCGTCGAAGCCGCCAACAAGAACATTAAGAAGATTGTCCATAAAATGGTCGTCACTTACAAAGACTGGCATGAAATGCTGCCATTTGCTTTACATGGATACCGTACTTCAGTGCGTACTTCAACAGGGGCAACTCCCTTTTCTCTAGTATACGGCATGGAAGCTGTGCTCCCCGTAGAAGTTGAAATCCCATCAATGAGAGTCCTCATGGAGACTAAGTTATCAGAGGATGAATGGTGTCAAAGCAGATACGATCAGTTGAACTTAATCGAAGAAAAACGTATGACTGCTCTATGCCATGGACAGTTATACCAAGCAAGGATGAAACACGCCTTCAACAAAAAGGTTCGACCTCGTGAATTTCAAGAAGGCGACCTCGTGCTTAAAAAGATCTTGTCTTTTCAACCAGATTCTAGGGGCAAATGGTCTCCTAATTACGAAGGCCCGTATGTTGTCAAAAGAACATTTTCTGGCGGCGCCATGACTCTTGCAACCATGGATGGTGATGAACTCCCACATCCTGTGAATGCTGATGCAGTCAAGAAATACTTTGTCTAAAAAAATACAAAAGAACAGCTCGGTAAGTCGAAAACCCGCAAAGGGCGACTTAGGCAAAAAGGAGCGTCTCGGTGGACTGAAAACCTGAAAGGGCGGTCCAGGCAAAAATTAGAGACAATAAACAGAAAAAATTCATCCTGGTAGATTGAAAACCTGAAAGGGCAATCTAGGCAAAAATTAGGGATTTATGACAAAGTAACTGCATCAGTCTGTACTTCGTCACCTGAAGAGTCTGTACTTCATCAAAGGATCTTCAAACAAATCATTGCCAATCTGAAGCAACAAGCACAGTTGGAACTCAAAGTTGTTGGGGGGAATAGTGGTTATTGCTTTCAATGTAGCCTTTTCCGCATAATTACCATTTCCAACTTTTGTAAATACTCCATGGAATCACGCCTTTAGCTGATTACCATCCTATTAAATAAATTTGAGCCTTGTGCCCATTTGTTTGCAATCTTTAAATTCTTTCAGCTTACAAAATGACGCTTTAATTGTGTTATTCACTTTTGAAAAAAAAAGGAAAAAAAAGTTTTAAATGAATTTACTTCACTTTTTTCAAAATAAAAGCGAAATTTTCCTTTGAGTTGTGAACAACCGAAGGAACATCAACAGCTATCTCCATAGGACGAATCAAGGATTATGATAGGAAAATCTCTTCTATCCCCAGTGAAGATTGTCTTCTATCCCCAGTGTCGAATATTTTCCATCTCCAGTGAAAAGATTTTTCCATCTCAGTGAGAAAAAGATACTCATCTTCCCCAGAGAAGTTTAAAGCACACAACATCATTCATCACCTGTGTTATCTACACCGTGTTGAAGAACATTTGCCAAGTATCTGGTTGTATTGCGACGTCGGTCCTTCTCCAGTATTTACCTCTTTGTTTGTCAGTATTGTCAGTATGCATGCTACATTCATGACATTCATCATTCATACATATTTGCATCATTTATGCATTCTTGCATTTTTCAATACTTACTTGTTTAGGATATACTTATCCTCAAAAAGAAAAGAAAAGTAAAAAAAAAGAGAAGAAAAAGAAAAAAGAAATAGGTATGGGCGTGTCATCTCTCCAAGTAAGTTGTCACCCATAAGCAGAAAGAATACCTTTTGTTTCTCCAGTTCCCCACTGAGAACATTCCTCGTGGAAGAAGGTTGCTTTAGTTTCTCCTCTCAAAACAAAGGAGAAAATCCCCAGTTGAGTTCATTCCTCATGGGTACAAAGTCTTGTTTGACTGTCTCTTTCCAATTCATTCTTGGTTAGAACCCTGTCTTTACCAAAAGATTCAAATTCCGATTCCCCAAACAGAGTCGTGAAAAATTGAACAATAAACAATAGCCTCATCATCTGAGCAGTTTATGTTTCTTTCAAAAATTTCCTCTCAAGGAAATCAATCATGAAGACCATGTGACAATCAGGGCCTTATTACTGTTCACAAGGCTGAATAACCAGTAATTCCCCTAACAAAGTCTCCAGAATCATTTTATCACTCGGCTGATAATTGATCATGTCTTCAAAACCACTATCACGAGGCTGGTAGTCGGTAACCTTTTGTTCTGGTTATATTATTCAACATGTCTATCACAAGGCTGATAGTCGGTAATATTAACCGAACCTTTGAAACTCTTTTTACCTTGTCAAGTCTATCACCATGCTGATAGTCGGTAATACAGTTTCATACCTTTCACCTTCGCATTATTAACAAGTCTATCCCTGTGCTGATAGTCGGTAATGTCGATAGGTAAGCTTTTCTTACAAAGCTATCATTCCCCGGTGAAGCATACACTTGCTTTCCCGAAAAAGACAAAACGGATTCTCTTCCTAAAACGGATTGAGACATCCTTCCCGATCTCTTTTCCCCAGCGGAGTCAGTTCTTGATATCCCCTCGGTAAAGATATCCTTGCATCATTCGCAATTTTGGTATCTTAGGTCCAAAATTTGCGTCTTCTGATATTTAAGTCTCTTCCACCCTATCAAAACGAAGATTTTCAATCTTCATGTCTCAGGTTGAAGAAACTTAAATAGGGGCATCTGTCATACCCCAATTTTTGACCTAAGATACCACCTCATATCATTGCATATGCATCATTTGCATCTCTAACAAATTGCATTAGCTTGTGTTTGCTACTTGTGACTCAGCAGGATTTAAACAAGAAATCACTCATCAGTGCAAATAACACTCAATTAGGGTTTTGTTCTCCCTTCATCTCAAATGAATCATCTTCATCAATAATCAACATTTGGTCCTCAGAGATTCATTTCAACAAGCTCAACAGCTTTGAGTCGACTGAATTAGGGTTTTGACTGAAGACAGCACACTCCTGACTTTTGCTCAGAATTTGACCTAATGGCTTGGGACATGATATCAAGACCTCAAGTGCATCATTTTGACCTAATCCATTGGCTCATAACATCTCCTACACAAAGATTGATCAGACAAATCCTCAGATCAGGGTTTTGAACTATCAGGGACTGAAATCAGGGATCACATTTGGGAAACCCTAAAAACCCCCAGGGAGTCAATCAAAGGTTTCAATCATCTTCAAATAATCCCTATGACAATATCCCATGGAAATTGCATCTCAATTCAAGGTCCACAGTCATCAATTTCATCAAGTCGACAATTAGGGTTTTTGACCTAATCCACTGAACCACTGACTTTTTAATCAGGACATGGTGTCACAACTCAAACCATGGCTCAATATCCTCTAATGCTTCAATGTGATCCATTCATACCATTCATTTGGTGAGATTAGCCTGTTTCATTTGAAATCTCCAGAAACGCGATTCGTCTGAAAAAGTCAACTGTACAAGAACACCTTTGACTTTTGGGAATTTTGGTCAACCATGACTTTTGAAGTTTTGAATCATCAATATATGATATATGAAGTCATTTGATCAAGAAAAATCAAGAAAATCAATCAAAAATCAAAAAGTCAAAAGTTTGACTTTCATACTTAGAAAATTTTCTAAGTGTTTTTCATGGTTTTTTCCAAACTTTGAAAGGGAATTTCTCCAAATTTCACCTACAAACTGAAAAAAACTTCCAACATGAAAGTTGTAGATTTTGATCCAATAAACAACTTTGACACATATAAATTTTTTCCATAAGATCAACCATTTAAGAGATATGGAGCTTCAAAGTTGGTACTTTTTGAAAACTTCACTTAAAACTTCATTTTTCTCAAAGTTCATGAATCTTTTTCACCCACTTCCTTAAGGATCTTGAAGAAACTTCCAACTAGGGTTTTGAAGTATGTAATATGAGCTTTCCAAAATGTCCAAGAGCATGAAAAAATATGGAGTGTAGCTATGGTTTTGAATTTTGCCATTAGTGAACTTTTCACTTGAAATTTCAAGCCATTTTCACAAAGTTATGAACCAAATTGCCAAATGGACCAAGTAATGATGCATAGAGGCAATAATTGGAGATATTTTTCTGATTTGAGACAGATGGGAAAGAGATAAGAAGCATAGCCAATTTTAACCATGGTTTAGTAACTTTAACCATATGCATTAAATGGTAAGATTCCATTCTATCTCTTAAGTGCCAAATCACCATTCTTTGATCAACTTGCAAAGCTTGGAGTTCAGAATCCTTGGCCTATAAATAGAGGTCCAAACTTCATTCAAATTCACACCAAAACCTCATAATCATAGGTTTTCTCTCTTCTTTCTTAAGTTACAAGTTTCATGAGTTTCAAAGAGGGAGAATTGCAATTTCCATCTCTTGCAATTTCTAAGCAAAGTGAGGGTTCTAACATCCCATAAACATCAAATGTGAAGTGTTTGATCCATCCACACACCCCAAAAACACTCAGAATTCAAAATCACTACCTCACCTCCATTTGAACACATAATGAGCCTTATCATGCCAATTTTCATTCAAGCTCATATCTGTCCAAACTAACCTCCCAAACACATTCCATATACCATATATGAGCTATCCCAACCATCATCCATGATCTGAAACATCTCCATCTTCAAATTCGATTCATACTTGAAGCAACTGCAGTTCAGGTTCCATAGCTTAGCTCAGATGAATTCAAACTGTTCCAAGCATTCAAACATGTTCCATAAGGTCCATTGATGCTGTCCAGATCAAGAAACAACATCTGTAACACCTCCAGGCACGATTTCAATTTCCAGTTTGGCCGTTTTTGAAGGTAAGCCTCATGAACTTCAAACTCTATCATGCACGCATCATAAATGAAATATTGATATACCATCTTGTTTCTGCACCTATGAGGATCATTAACCCTCAATCAATTGCATCATATCATGATCATACACGATTTCACATTGAATTTCAGTTTTAGGGTTCTTCGTGTTCATCACAAAATTGATCACCTTAGAGTGAAAATAAATGAAATTAAAGATCACCATCATGTTCCTTATGGAAAATCGAGTGAAATAGACCCTTTACTTGTTCAAATTGGTTCAGTTTCAGAAGAATTCAAAATCAAAATAGGGATGTGTTCTTGGCGCCTTTTTTTGTTCAGAAGTTTCAAATACTTGTTTTTGAATATAATTAAATGAGTGTGTATCATAAACAAGCTGCGCGCGCAGCTGGGTTGGCAAGTGTTTTGGTCTGCAAACACAAGGGCGTGGGTTCAAGCCCTTTGGAAGACAAAACCAATTTTTTATCACTTTTTTCCTTCAATTTCTTCACAACTTCATCAATTCATTTAACCAATCAAATCAACTTATTTTTTCTTCATTTTTTACACACTTCTTATTTAATATGCATATTTTGACAATATCAAAAAAAATCACAAAAAAATATTTATTTAATACATTTTTAAATAGGTTTAAAATGACATGTTTTTAAGTGTTTTTTAATACTTTAAATTTTGTTTTTCATTTGATTTTTCAAACCTAATCACTTGTAAATATTTTTGTGATCAAACCCTAATTTTTTAGGTCTTAATTAAGCATTAAAATTTGATTTTTACTTAATTAAGTTGACTTTTGTCAAATTCAAATTGTTTTAAAACAAACGATCATTCTTTTCAAAAACGATAAACCATTTCTTTTTGAAACTTTTGATTAAATCTTTTAATTGATCAATTGATTTTCAAAACGATGTGGGCCTCTCGAATATTAGAGAGTATAAGTCCCTTTCCTCTTTCTTTTCACAGTTTTTCTTTGTACAGAAAACTCTTTCAAAACAATACTTTTCAAACTGTTTTCAAAACGACGAAACGACGCGTTTGTAAATAAACAATCAACCATGTTTTATAAAATAAAACACGGGCCTCCACGTAGGTATAAGTCCCAAGCCCTTTTTGTACATATACCTTTTTGTACATACCTCGATCAGTTTGACTTTTTAACTTTGAATAACAAACCAAAAACGAAGGTTTCTTTAAATCTTCCCAAAAATATACCATGGGCCTCCATGTAGGTATAAGTCCCAAGCCCTTTTGTAAATACCTGTTTACATAGCTTTGAATAAACTCAAGTGGACTTCTCCTCGAGTGTGAGTCCCGAGCCCCGTGTATACAAATGGATCATGCTTACAGGTATATTTCCTTCATAAACTCCATTATATACACACACTTTGTCATATATATAATTGTTCATACCTGTTCATGTTTGTTCATACTTGTTCATGTTTGTTCATATGTGTGATATGTGTGCTTGTTCAACTTAGTACAACACTAGGTTCCCCATAGCCTCCTATTGGGCTTCGTGCAAAGAATCTCCCCTAGTTTAGGTTAGGACATAGAGTATGGTTTCCCGGTGAAATCGCTCTAAGAGCTCAAACCAACTATACCATGCCTCCCCTTGGGCTTTGTACAAACGAGTGTCCCTCCCATAGCCTCCTCTTGGGCTTACAATGCAAGGACCCTCGGATAGCCTCCTCTTGGGCTTCGTACAAGGACCCACGGGCTTCTTATAAGCATCCCCCAATATCCAAAACAAATACCCTAGGAGATTAGACATTTTTCATCTCTATGCTAGGAGTATCTCTTATATATCATCACAAACAATCAATCAATCAAAATCAAACTTTTTTGCCACAAGGCTGGCTAATCAATTAAACTGTTTTACCACCGTACTGGATGATTAATCAAAGTTTTTGTCACAAGGCTGACTTCATTGAAACTTTTGCCACAAGGCTGGCTGATTAATCAAAGTTTTTGTCACAAGGCTGACTTCATTGAAACTTTTGCCACAAGGCTGGTTAAACAAACAAAAACATCTTTATCATTCTAAGCACCCTAAGTGGCATGGCCCCGGGCTTATAATGAAAAGATTTTCAAACAAAAACAAACAGATGTATGTGATGATATAGATTAGATACATCTAGCATTTAGACGACATTTGTCTTTTTTCCTTTGCTTCCACTAGCATAAGTGGGAACTACGATTGCTCTGACTTTCTCAACATCCCTTTGAGAATACGTAGGCACAAGGTCGATCCTTGGCGAGCAAAACAAAACACAAAAAACCATTCAAACCATAGCACCCGTAGACCCCGAGCTACAGATGCTCTGATTCCCTTTAAGGGATATGTATGCAGAGGATCGCGATGATCTTTGCGAGCATAATCAAACAAACACCTTAGGTCCCACCTCTTTCTCACAAGAACCTCCACCATAACAAGAATGGAATAAACAAAACAAAGAAACCTATAGAGTACTATAGATACGTTGGGTGCTAATACCTTCCCTTCGTATAACCAACCCTCTTACCCGGAATCTCTCCCCCACTTTTTAGGTTATTGCAGCTTTTTTCCTTTTCCTACTTTGGAAACAATAAAAAGTTTGGTCGGTACAAAAGAAAAATCATTTTTATGAGCACTCGAGCCCAAAGAAGGCATCAGGTGTCTCATCCCACAAAAAGAGGAACAAAACGATTTTTCGCCCGCGACAAAAGCCAGTTGACGTCTACGTTTCATCTCATTGTGATGTTATTAAACACATGTTATCTAAGCCAATACTACACAGTCGAATTGGCAAGTGGGCTTTAGCCCTTACTGAATATTCATTAATATTTCAGCCTCTCAAGGCAATGAAAGGTCAAATTGTGTCAGATTTCATTGTTGACCATGCGGTGGTTGAGAATCATCAGCATTATGTGGATTTGAAACCTTGGAAGTTATATTTCGATGGTTCAGCACATAGAGAGGGTACTGGTGTTGGAATATTGATAATTTCTCCTGATGGAATTCCAACAAAGCTCAAGTATAAAATTGAAGGTCCATTATGCTCCAATAATGAAGCTGAATATGAAGCATTGATTGCTGGACTTGAGGCTTTGTTAGAATTGGGGGCAACCAGAGTCGAAATTAAAGGAGACTCCGAATTGGTCATCAAGCAATTGACAAAAGAGTACAAGTGCATCAAAGAGAATTTGATCATGTATTTTGTTATTGCAAATAGGCTACTCAAGAAATTTGAATACGTGGAATTAAAACACGTATCAAGAGTGAATAACCAGGAAGCAAACGACTTGGCACAATTAGCCTCAGGATATAAAGTATCAAAAGAAAAGTTGGAAGAATTGATTGAAGTAAGAGGAAGAGCAATGTTTGCTAAACTTTCGCCAAGTGATCTGGAGAACTCACGATTGGGTTATGCCAACAAAGAACAATTCGAGGTACTGAATATAGATTCATTAACAGACACAGATTGGAGGAGTCCAATTATTAACTATCTGAAAAATCCTTCGACGGATACAGACAGAAAAATCAAGTATAGAGCCCTGTCATATTATCTGATGGGAAATGAATTGTTCAAGAAAACCCCTGAAGGGGTATTGTTAAAATGCTTGGGAGAAGCAGAAGCATACTTGGCTCTCTCGAACGTACATAGTGGGGCATGTGGTGCACATCAAGCAGGGCACAAAATGAAATGGCTTTTGTTTCGATATGGGATGTATTGGCCTTCGATGTTAAAAGATTGCATAGAATTTGCAAAAGGGTGCCAAGAATGCCAAGAACACGCAGGTATCCAACACGCCCCAGCAAACGAACTAAGTACGATAGTAAAACCATGGCCTTTTAGGGGATGGGCACTAGATTTGATTGGAGAAATTCACCCCAAGTCCTCTAAAGGCCAAAGATACATTTTGGTGGGAATAGACTATTTCACAAAATGGGTCGAAGCAATACCGCTGGCAAATGTGGATCAAGAGGCTGTGATTGAGTTTATTCAAAAACATATTATATATAGGTTTGGAATCCCAGAAAGCATAACAACGGATCAGGGATCAGTCTTTACTGGACGAAAAATGCAAGACTTTGCCAGAGAAATAGGTTTCAAGTTATTTACTTCTACACCTTATTATGCTCAAGCAAATGGCCAAGTTGAAGCAGCAAATAAAGTAATAATTGGCCTTATTAAGAAACATGTAGGAAAGAAACCCAAGAATTGGCATAAGACTTTAGATCAGGCACTTTGGGCTTGTCGAACATCTCCAAAAGAAGCCACAAATACAACTCCTTTTCAGTTAACGTTTGGACATGACGCAGTACTTCCAATTGAGATATGTTTGCAATCAGTAAGAATACAAAGGCAAGCAGACATTCCTCCCAACGTATACTGGGAATTAATGATGAACGAGTTAGTAGATTTGGACGAAGACAGGCTTCGAGCATTGGAAATGATAAAGAGGCAAAAGGAAAGAGTGTCCAGAGCATATAACAAAAAGGTGAAAGGTAAAACTTTTGTTAATAATGATCTAGTTTGGAAAGTTATTCTACCTATAGATCGAAAGAATCAGGCACTTGGTAAATGGTCCCCACATTGGGAAGGACCCTTTCGAATCTTAAAAGTATTCTCGAACAATGCCTACGAAATAGAAGAGTTAGCAGAAGATCGCAGGATCTTAAGAGTAAACGGGAAATACTTGAAGAGATATAAACCTAGCATGCATGAAGTAAAGATTGCAAAGACGTAGACACTCAAAGTACTACGAAAAGCCAAAATGGTCAGGCATGTGTCAAAGTATACTTCACATTGATCAAAATGGCTTTAGAATCAGAAAAAATTATGGAAAGAAAAATCAAAGCACCAAAATATTCTTTTCATTGCAAGCATGGAAATACATTTCATTACAAAAAGATCCAGAAATAGGATCTGAGATTACAAAAGAGAGGAAGGCATAGACATACAAAAAGATTAAACTTAGACTCGCTAGTTAATTCTGGCGTCCAGACTGTCCAGAGATAGCACAGGAACAGGTTCAGCTTCGAACATGTCCCTAGCCCCAGAATCACGCATTCTTCTCACTACGCCTTTCTTGAGAAAAATGTAACTAAGGAGTCTCCCGTATGGAAGGCAAGTTACACTTTCTCGACGGTCCACGCCGATAGCAACAGCTTTGACAAGACCTTTGAAGATCATCAAAGGTATGTTAATCTTTCTTCCCCCGAATACCACAGAGAATAAACTCCAGATCTTCAACCATGATGTTATTCTCATCAATCACCCGAGGTTGAAAGTTGCCTACGAGCATTTGGTGCCAAATCCTGATGGTTTGTGCGCTGTAGCGATCACTGTCCATGAGTGTTCTCAACATGATATGAGTAGTCATGCTAAGAACATTATCATCAAAAGTTGCTCCGGTGTTATTGCATCTTATGAGATTGGCAATAGTGGTGGGGGTAATGCTGAGGTGAGCATGTCGAACGGATGAATCAATGGTGGCTCTACCTTCAGGGTCCATGCGTAAAGACGCATTCATCCAAAACTCTGCCACCATATTAGGGTAGATGGCACCCTCCAGGACTTCCTCAAAGTAGAAGTTCAGTTCCTGATTAGCAAAGAGATTTTCAATGTTAATGAAATGACGAAGGAGTTCATCCTCATCAAGTCTGAACTCACCCTTGATGAGAGCTTTGAGATCGTTAAAGGAAAGAATTCCAGCCATTTCAGGGAAAAATGGTGTTTGAGAGGAAAGAGTTGTGTTTTCTTTTTTTTTTTCTGTGTTTTGATTTGGGGAAGAAATGTTTGAATGAAGAAATAAAAGTGATATGGAACCCTTTATATAGAAGGAGAATACTGAAGGTTGGTTTTTACATTTTTAATGAGTGATTAGACTGCGGTTCGTTTTTCAAAGTAAGAAGTTATGGCCTCCGCCGTTTCCCGCCCTTGGAAGTTGAAAAGTAATCATTAAACTGATGCACGCACGTCTGAAAACCGACGTTTTGGAGAAAGTGACGTCACTTTTTAATAATGATTATGGCTAGAAGAAGTGGAAACGTCAAGTCTAGAGGCAAGAGTGCTGCGAAGGATGTTCAGGTTCTACATGTTGTATTTAATAAAAAGCACTGTAGGAAATCTAAAGATATATTTGGCAGAAAATTGAAAGATTTGTTAAAATTAGTGCAAGCAAATATTATAGATAGAAATGGGAGTCAGGCGTACAAATATTATATGTCTCGATTACAAAGTAAAAATCCAACAAATGAAACAAGATTGAAGACATCTAGCTAAAGTCCTCAGGGAGATTCCTTTTGATCTTCAGATATTGAGTTTCCCATGAGGACATTCGAAGGTCAATTAGTGCCCTTTGTTTCTTCAACTTTTCAATCTCTGGCACTAACTTCTGTGCAGTCTCGAAATGTTTGATTCCTGACTGCACCACTTCGAGCAAATCTTGTTGGTTAGATTCTTGGAGGGCTGCTTGGCTACTTTCAGCTTCCTTTATCTTGCCCTCGAGCATTTTTATTTCTTGTTTTCAGGAGCTGATTTTCTTCTCATATTCATCAATGGCTTTTTGATTCGCCGAATGTTTAAGCTTGAGGGCTTCACCTTGTTTTGTGGCTTCCACAGCAGAATTCCATGAAGAGTCATGAGAGGCCACTATCTTAGATAATTCTTTCTCGACGTTTTGCTTTCGAAGAATGTCAGCTTGGAGTTGTTCAAGGAGAGAGCCTAGCAGAACAATCATCTCTGAGACTTCTGGGGAAACTTGAAGCAAATCTACTCTCTTTAAAAGTTGATTTAAGTTGTAGCTTTTAACAGGGTCCCGGTTGAGAACATCTACAAGATTGACCCCAAAGAATCTCTCTTTTATCTGTCGAAGAAGATTAGGAGTATCTTCCTTGTCACTAGAATCTGCAGTTACAGCTGGAGAGACATCAGGCTCCGAAAGTGAAGAAGTATTCACATTCATGATAGCCCTTAGGAACCCAAGAGGATCAGTTTGTTTAAGTTGTTCAAGCTCCGAAGGAGTAGGCTTCGTAGGAGCAGGCATCGAAGTTGTCTCAGGAATAGTTTTTACATCGGGAGTCGAAGTTCCTTGAGAAATTGGTTTTTCTGGTTGAGAAATCTCCTCCATGGCATCTTTTTCCAATGCAGAATCTTCGTTGCCATGAGATTGCTGGTTCACATTGTCGCTACCGGAGAATGGATGATCCTCTTCCAAATTTTTGCCTTGATGAGTAGGTGGGGATTCGTCAGTAGATTGGCTTTCTTCGATTGGCTCATTAGGCAATATAGTGGCAATTGGCCTAACGTCTTCGAAGACTGGTGAGAGAACATGGGTTCTAGCTTGAGAAGTATCTGTTTCGAACGAAGCCAAGATAATCATGAGGTTAAGCCTTCGAAAGTTTTAATTGACGAAAGTTGAAATTTAACAATTACCATAAAGTTTATCAACATCAATGGTGAGGCCAGGGTCTTTGAAACCAGAAGTAGCAGTGCCAGCATCATCCTGCAATAACAAGGTAAAATGCCAGTGCGATTAGTTAATTAAAATTACAAGATAATATGTAAGACAAACGCAAGATACCTTGGGTGGATTATTGTCTGGGCTTGAGTTATGACTTTCCAAAACAAGAGCATTGCTGGCAGTCTTCAAAGGAGACTCTTCAGAAGACGCTTTATTGCCAGGAGAAGCAGCTTTGGAAGGACTTGCTTTTTTCCCTTTTCTTGAAGGGGTAACAGCTTTGTGTTTCTTTTTCTGTCCTTGTCTAGTTTGAGGAGGAGATTTGTCTTCACCATCTGAGGCATTGGTCGAAGAAGCTTTACGCTTCGAACCCGTTGGGGGTTCGAGCTCTGGCAAGTGAAAGATGAGAAAGATGAGTACCAATCACAGAATTGTACAAGATTTAGAGTATGAGGTAAGTATTTACCGTGGGCTTCTTATCCGTGACGATCGAATCACTTTCGTTTGGTTTGTCGCTTTTAGATGTCTCAGACTCTTTTGGGGCAGAAGCTTCTTTAATCTTCCTCCTTCGTGCAACAGCTGTAGTTGAGACTGAAATCAGTATATCAGTAAAAGAAAAGAAAAGTCAGTCGAAAAAGATTTCCTTAATCCAAACCTTCAGGTATTGGAGTCAGGACACGAACGTGTTTAAGATCTATATGAAGATGTCCTTTGAAAGTATCCAAGGTATGCTTAGTCGGAACCACTCGTTCAGCGCGTTTTTTGGCACTCTCTTGAAGAATTTTGAGAGCATTCCCACACACGAACCAGTCTGGGAAAGGAGGACTTAGAGCCACACCAAAATCAGCACTTGGTAGTGGAGGGAATTTTGGAGGATGAAGTTTGAAAGCCACTTCATAACGTAGTTCTGGTCGAACATACGAGGGCAATTTCAATTTATTTAGTTTGGTGGAAAACTTTTCGCGCAAAGTGACTGCAGCCTCACGAACGGTCCGACTAAGATCATCAGGCCTATAGATAGTTTCAAAGAATTTTTGAAAAGCTTGGATTTCTTTAATATGAGTTGAAGTACCTTTTTTGAAGTTCTCCTGCACATCAGTGAAAGCTGCGGTTAGTTCTTGAGCAAGGCTATCAGCATCAAAAATTTGAGAGCTATAATAATCTGTCCACCATTGATGAAAATCTGGTGTAGAGTAAAAAGAAGGTTCGAAAGGAATAGGAGAAAGGTTGGCAACGCCAGTATATTTATTGATTTTTTGTTCACATTCTTCTTCAGTCAGATACAAAGTGTGGAAACACATATGATTCCTTTTCTCATACAAGCACTTGGGTGTTATTTGAGTTAGCCCAAACTGCCTCGAGACCAAATTTGGTTGATAACACATGAGGATACATTGACCCTTTGATGGTCGAAGACGGTGGGAAAATAATCTTGGAGTCAGAAAGGCTTCCCAAATTTCCATGGATTCAGTTTGCTGATCTTGAGATGTTGGTGGAAATTTTCGAGTAAACCATTCAGGACCTATTATTCTGTGTACAAATGGGGCCATGGAAGGATCGAACTGATCACGCCGAGCAAACATCATTGAATACGCCAAGAAATGTTCATGAAGCTTTCCCATTTCCTCTTTTGGAGTTAGGTAAGCTAACCTGGTCCCTTCTATAGTTCGATTTTTGATTGTGCTATCTTCCTCATTGACATCTCCTCGAAAGGGAAGATAAGTTTCGAATGTGGCATTGAGCCACAGTTGCAATAACCAAAAAGGACCAGCATAAAGTAAACTGCCAGATTTGAAATTCTTGGTAAGATTCGCAGCTTCACTAAGGTTTTCGTAAAGAGACCCTAGAAGTAGTTGGCTGAGGTTGAGTTTTCTACCAGCATGCAACTGATTAGCCATGCAAAGGTACCTCTTTGCAACCTGGATAGATCTTGAGCAGAAGGCGCACCGTGAGAGCCATAATGCTAGAAAAGCAATATGCTCTTCGTCAGATACTGTCGCTTCGGTGGTAATATGGTGTTTCTGGATGAATGCCGTGTAAGTAACTTGCGAATCGTTGAAACCTATAGTGTCATTATCCATGTCATTGGGATCAAAGGTTTCACCAGTTGGTCGAAGTCCCGTAATAGCAGCCACATCAAAAAGTGTGGGGGTAACCATTCCACATGGAAGATGGAAGGTATTGTGAGAAGCATCCCAGAAATGAACCGCTGCTACTAACATGGGTTGGTTGTATTCTAAACCTGTTTTTGACAGTTGGATCAAATCGTATATCCCTAACGATTTCCAAAAGGACCCTTTTTGTTTCTCTACCTTTTCTACCCAAGCATAATACAAGTCAGGATCTTTGGCTAAAGGGATTGACCTAAAAACTTTTACAGAATTGGTCATATAGTTTAACCTAATTTTGGCTAAAGCTAAAGGGGTTGCAGTTGAAGTTTTCTCAACATTAGCAGATTTGCCTAAAGGAGAACGACCGTCTTCATCTATCTTAACTTTGCTAACTAATGGTCTAGTCTTGTAATAAGCAGGGAAGAATTTATTCACAGATTGGATACTTTCACTCGGTAACGGACCCATAAAGGCAAGAGTTTTTCCAGAGAGTTCAAAGGGGATGATTACCTGGGAAGCGTAAATAGCGCGTATTTCTTCAGTGTTAGGGTTTGGAACGAACTCTCGTTCCCCAGAACGTGTTGTTGATTGGAGCTTCAAAGCGGGTTGAAGAACATTTGAAGATGAAGCCATGGAAGAGTTTTTGCTAAAAAGAGCAAGATTTTAGAAAGAGTGAAGATATTCTTAGTTTTCTCGGTGTAGAAGATGAATGGAAGGCGGTATAAAGGCACAAGGTCAAATATTTAAAGGTTTAACGGAAACCCTTTTAAATCTTTTGGGTAAAACCCGAAAGACACGTGGCGGCTGGTGATTTAATCCAACGGCGGTCGAATGAGTTAGCTTCACTCCTAGTATGTAGGAGTAATGATCAGGAAGTAAGGTTAAAACGTGGGAATGTAAGTTATGGGAAGACATCTTTGAAAATGACAAGACGTTTCGGAAACAGTGTTATCAGTGATTATGACGTTAGTCAGCAGTCTTGGAACTTTCAAAGATCATAAAAACGAAATCTTATAATGACAAGAAACGCCTATTTCTGTTGATTCTCGAAACAGGCATTTATTGGGGGCAATTTGTTAGCTGAAGATTTCGTTTTATATTGTTTGTCCTTCGAAGGAGTTGAGAATCGAAGGAAAGATGGTTACTGATGGTCATCCCTTAAAAAAGTGAAAGAATGGCTACTGATGGTCATGCCTCGAAGATACAGACTTCTAAGTTCGTTGAAGATAGTGGACACTGAAAGACTAATGGAAGCATATGTCTTCGGGACTTAGACAAAATTCATAGCATATGTATTCAAGTATTACTACTTAGCGTGTTTTTTAGTAGTGTTTGTGTAATACACTGCCACGCGTCGAAGACGGACTCAGGCGGGAAGATTTGAAATTCGAAGACGCTTTCGTAACCGTTCAATAACAGATGGCTTCGCTGGAAGTTCTGATGAGAAACGTGGCAGCAGATTAGTGTAGGACCATTAAGGTCGAAACTAGTATAAATAGGAGTTTTAATGTTAGGATTCCGTGTGTTCATTTTGTACAAATCACTCACATATTTACTCAAGTATCAAGTGTTACGAGAAAGAGTTCGCTGAGAAAATGTACGTATGACACCACCATTTTAATACATGTGTATTGTATTTCATTTTCGAATACATTTCTGAATTACTGCATTTCATTTATTTCTTGTCATTTACATTCCTGTATCTTTATTTTACTTTCGAATTTACTTTCATGATCATTTACTTTTAAAGCCTTTAACATTTCTGCAGTTTAAGATTCTTTATGTTTTAACAATCTTTAAGTTTCATATTTATCTTTCTTGTTAAAGTTATAATTACATATAACGAAGCAATTACCAAGATTCTTGAATCGAATAATACTCATCGAAGAGGACAAATTACGAATATGATTCAAATGAACATTGATAACAATCTTCTTGACTATGTGTCCTAGGATCAATCTAGTCGATCCTGCAAGTAACCAAATCATATTTATTATAGTTTGGAAGACTAGCGGTTGTTTACCGGAAATCACCGTAAACACCATGTTAGCAGTTTTTTAGTATTTTATGTTATTGTTTTTATTATTCTCGAAACCTATTGTGTCTCTGGATGCCAAACATATTATTGTGAAGGAGGTAAATGTTGGAAACCAGTTTAAAAATGAACAAGAGTTTGCATTTCGTGATGACATGTTTCTATGGATTCGTACGGAGTCATCCAAACTTAAGTTTAGTGTTGTAGTCAGAAGTTTATATAATGGTTCGGTTAGAAGAGGTGCATTTGTGACAATATATTATAAAGAAGTGGGAAATATAGAACTCTTCTCCCGAATTTCAAACGAGCACTACTACGGAAAACCCCTTTCACAACGGTTGGAAAAGAGATACCATCACGCGGGTCATACCGTTGTTAAGTAGGGTGTGGTTGTAAGTCCGTTGTTTCTCTCAAACCGTTATTAAAAGGAAGTATGCACGCAACTTATCATAACGGTTATACTTGTAAACCATTGTGATACTTACACATAGGTACTGGGTTCGAAACCCATCAGCACAAATTATATAAATCATAATTATCTTTGATCAAGGTTACAATATATAACCCTCTGAAAGGCCTTTTTAAATCCCCAACTATTGGGACGAAGTTGTGAGGGTTCCGCGTTCACAGTTTTAGGGATGTCTGCTTCAAAATCCGTGAAAGGGATCTTCACATCAAAGGTCTCTATCACACTCGAATAAAAGTAGAACAAGCCGTCCTTAGAGCTCGGAGGACGTAGCGTACAAACTCTCTCTCCTGGTCCATAGGGTTCCAATGTGACATCATTTTCATCCTCGGTCAAAGATATACCTCTAAAGGAATGAAGCTTTGCAATCTCTATTTCATCAAAAGAGCTTGTTTTGTAGCTCATAACCTCATCGTCAAAAGGGGCGGCAATCTGCATGATAAACGCTACAGAACCTGATGAGAAAGAGGAAGAGGAATTATAATCATTATAAGCCTCATTTAAAAGTCGATTCATTTCTTCTTTGCCTAAACTCTCCTCCATGTCTCTCAAAAACGAGTCCCATAACTCTTTCCTCTCGGTGGTGTTGGTGAGATTGGGAATGCCAAACATTTTGTGGTACTCACCCTTGCCTACCATATTTCTAAAACGCCTATTTTGGAAACAAACTAAGAGATTAAAGGAATAAAAAGGGAAATACCTGAGGTTGAGTATTCGTTGAAAACTTGAGAATTAGGAGAGGATAGAGTGTTTTGGTGAAAAAAATTCTTACGGAGAGTGATGAAGGAAGATAGTGTCAAAAGCAAGGGTTTATATAGGGTTTAAAGGCAATGATGATGGCTAGTTGAATAGTTTCCTATTTAAGCTTACTCCCCATAAAAGCCATCATTGATAGTGCCTAAAAACCCGCGAGACACGCGACCTTCCATTCACACTGACACGTTGCAACGACTATAAAAGCATTCGAGAACTTCATTCGAGTACATCTTCTCGACAAACGAGGACTCATACTCGGGGGGCTTGTTCCATACTCGGGATTCTGATAAAGCCGCGGCCTGGGTCGACTACTTTATAAACAAGCACTTGAATAACTAAGCTGAGGACTGTCCACAATGTATGTCGAGTACCCTAGTCGGCCAGCAGGGTATCATCGAGCACCAGCGTAGGTCGCGTACCAAAGGCATACAAAGGGTCACGGTACAGGTCCGAGGTAACACCAAGCTGTTACGTACAAGCCGACTATAACTGATGATTGAGTGTGTCATCAATGAATCTCGCATTAATGATGAACCCAACGTCTGTAACGATGAAAGGCCAAAGACACCTCTTTAATGAGGTTCTGAAGGCCAAAATAAACTATAAAAAAGGACTCCCACTAGAGGGATAAGTAACACACTCCTCTTAGAATAAAGTGTATAGTACACTGCTTCCAAATCCCCAAAGCTAAGCACAAACATCATTCTATTTCCGGCTTCCCTTGCTTCTAAGTTTTTACTCAAGAACATGTATACACAAGTGAATACAATAAAAAATGGCAAGCATCTAGATTTTTGTTGACAAAAACAAATACAAATGTTATTATATTTCATGTGGTCATAAGTGTTATAGTCACTAAATATTCAATGAAAAAAAATTAACATACAGCCACAACTATCATGTATGACATTTGAACTTGTTCACAAGATTACAATATTAAACTCTAACCAATAAACCTATGCCTCTTACTTTTTTTTGTTTCACATCCAATTTATTGGACTGTCTAATCTGAATCGAGATAAATTCTAACATAAGTAATTTCAGCTATCTTCCGATATTCCTATCAAATGTAGCACCAATTACCATTAAACTAACTAACAAACCTCTTAAACATTAATAACATAATAAATCTTGTTTGTAAAGTTACATATTAAATATAACTAACACCTCTCCCTAAATGCATCGATACAATCAAACAAGTTCAATAGCAAATGGATGAATACATAACCACATTTCCTAATATAAAGCACTTCAATATTTAGTATTGTTGAAGCAAAACTTCCTTAATAACTTTGTCAAAATTAATGTAAGAACAGCCACCTGGACTAGTGTTCTCCTCTGCCTTCTTCTTCAACTCCATAACCTTTTTCCTCATCCTTTTCCCATTACCTCCCAACATCAATTCATCGATCAACTTCCCCACTTCTTCTCTCTTCACATTAGAATTGATTTCCATTCCAATCCCCCATTCATTGCAAATAAATCTACTGTTTGTTGGCTGATCAGCAAAAAATGGCCAACACAACATTGGAACTCCAGCACATATGCTTTCGGTGGTTGAGTTCCATCCACAATGAGTCAAGAATCCACCAACTGATGGATGGTTCAACACTTTCTCTTGTGGACACCAACTTGCTATTAGGCCTCTATCTGAAATTTCATTGACAAACTCAGATGACAAAATCACTGAGCCACCAATGACAAGATCAGGCCTAATGATCCACAAAAATGATTTCTTACTATTGGCCAAACCCCAAGCAAACTCCAACAGTTGCTCTGGAGTCATAACTGTAATGCTTCCAAAATTCACGTAAACAACAGACTCATGTTCCTTTGATTCAAGCCAATCAAGACAATTGGTATCTTCTTTCCAAAGATTAGAATCTAGAGATGCTAAGTGATTATGCCCAGATTGATTTAATAACGAAGGTAATGGTCCAATGGTATAGAGAGAAGGGAAAATAGAAGAGAGAGCTTGCAGCACATCACTCTCAAGCTCAGTAAAAGTGTTAAAAACAATAGCAGATGCTCTAGGAACTCTATCTGCCATATGGATAAAGAATTCTAGCCTGATATCATTCCGATCTGTTGTTCTGATAATGTCAGGGAGATCCTTTAGTCGAAAGTTGTGCAATCCTGGAATACAATCTACTTTGGTGTCTAAATAACCATTTGTCCAATAACTCTCATCTGCATGTCATAATAACAAAAGTTAAAAGGTTGATGCTATAGATTTACAACTGTAGATGATTATCATGGATTACTTAACTAGAAAATTTAGATTTCTGCTAAGCTATGAATTGATGAAATTGCACAAGTTATTATGCAAGGTATTTTTTCCAAAATTACCTATGAGGTAACATATATAATGGAGAAATATCACATATTATTTTACCTTTGAGTGGTATTAGGCCGCCTTTCTCAATCAATGTAGGAGTGTGCAAAATAGATAACAAGGTGCACGCACTTGTTGGGCAAAAGAGAAGGATTGGAATTGCATGTTGTTCGGAAGCTTGTATGGTAAATGGCATGAAACAATCAGAAACTAAGCATGTAACTGGTGGAACAAGACCAGCAATAGCAGATTCATGTAGTCTAACTAGAAGTTCACCAAAGAATATATGGAGGTTGTTCATTATTGAATGAGAAAGAGAGGGCATGTCTTGAGTAACATCACCATCATCACCATCCATTGGAGTTAAGCCATCTGGAATACTCTCAAAGGCAAAGTCTTTGAAACCATCAAAGGCTTTTTGACCCTTTGATTTGAGCAAGCGTTTGTGGTTGTATTCGGTGTTTACAAAGGTTATGTGAAAGCCTCTAAGGTGAAGAAGTTTTGCTAGTTTCAACAATGCACTGATGTGGCCTTGAGATGGAAATGGAGTTAAGACAGCATGTGGTTTTTTCTTTATGGAATTAGTCATCTCTGAAATTTTAAGACAACTGCAAAGATAGTCAATGAGAACTGTGAGATCTTGGTTTAGGAAATGTGAGATCTATTTATAAATAAAATGGAGCACGTATTGTGGCATATTTCCAAATACCGTATAATTTTGGATTGTCATGCATTTAACAAGATGAGTTTTATATTTACTTTTTTTTAGTTTAATATGTTTTTTCATGTAATACGAGGCAATAAATAATTTTGGCTTAATTATTATACTTAATACCAAGTGTTCAGTGTGTAGAGTTGATTTTGATGGATTATAGGTAATAAATAATTTTGGCTTAATTATACCAAGTGTTCATTGTAAAGAGTTGACTCTTGATAGAATATACGACAAAAAATTATCTACTGAAAATTTAAAACGCATAGTGTTTAATACTTGTAGCAATCCCTAGTTACCGGGATTATATTTGATATAAACTATTGTTATTGTGGGATTCAAATATTTGGAGACAGCTATTAGTAGGGATTGTAGCCAGCTAATCATATTAAATGCCCCATTCCAATATCTTCTTATTAAATTATGTTCTTTTATGATACAAATATACTAGTATTTATTAATATAATTACTTATTTATTTATGTATTATTTATTACAATTTTATTTGTATTTTTTTTATTTATAAATGAAGTGGTAATAACCAAACTTTGTTATTAAACAAATATTTAAGTTCGAAAGGAATATTAAAAAGCCTAATTAGGTTATGGAAAGTAACCAATATTTACAAGATTGTATAAGAAATTACTTATAGCTAGTGTCAGTATATTATTTATCTAAATTATTGTTTATCTTTCCAAAAGTAGCATTGACCCATTAAGATGCAAAAACCCTAACAATATAAAGTACAATTATACTAAACTATGACCCTTGCAATGTCCGAGTGTAGATTAATTATTTTGTATTAAAGTTTAAAATATGTTCAAAATAACTTTTTATAAAAAAGATGGTATTTTATACATAAAGAAAAAATATACTTAAAACATTGGTCTTGCTAACCAGTATCCTCAGGACAATGGTTAAATATTCTAAAAAAAGAAAATATTTTATAGAAAATTTAACATTTCAATTCTTAAAACATTAAATATGCAGATTACCGAGATAAATTTATTATTTTTTTTTTTTTTTTTTTTGGTATTATAAATTTATTATTTTAAAAGCCTTAACCATTGCCCTGAGGGCACTGATTAGCATTTCCCTTAAAACATAGAATTAATATATAGAACTGTTATATTTTTGTTTTTTAAAAATTATTTTTATTGGAGATAATCATATTTAGGAAAAAAAAATGCATTCATAAAAAATTTAAATTAAACTCACATTTTCGAACATAGTGTCTAATATGATTAATATGATGTATTTTTTATATTTTATAGATTACCACTACTACGTAAAAAGCCATTTAACAATTATTGGAAAAGAGATACCACAACGTCCGATCAACCATTGTGAAGTAAGAGATAGTTGTATGTATCACGATCGCACGACTGTGATTATAAGTCAAGTAGTACGCTATCTACCACAAGGTTACTTCAAACAACCGTTGTCATATGCTTTAAAGAAAAACATTTAACACCACTTGTTCTAAACAATCGTTGTGATATTCTTTAAAGAAAAACATTTAACAACACTTGTTCTAAACAACCGTTGTGATATAGACACTAAGTGTATTATAAATGATCTGAAATACTTATTTCTCTAATGCTGACTAAACATATAACTTTTCAATATAATCTGGAACACTATAGTATGATAAGTTAAGTTATATTAGAAGGACAAGTTACACGTTCATTGCTAAACAATAATTCTTTAGCTTCTTATCCGCATTTTGCTCCTTAACTGTTAGAACTTGTTTTAATGCTCCTAGTTCTTCAACCTCTTTCCTTCATCTCTAGTTCATTTTGCAACATATTATTTACTTTGTAAACTAAATTAGAGGTGAAGAAAGGGAAGATTGAAGAAGTAGAAGCACTAAACCAAGTTTTAATCATTAAAGAGTAAAATGTGGATAATAGGCTTAAGAATTTTGTCTAGAATTGAACATGTAACTTGTTTTCAAATATATAATTTTATCTATCATATTATGATTTTCTAATGCAATCCGAAAAGTTATATATTCGGTAAGATGTTGGAAAAACACTCAAACCGTATATATAATAAAATCATCTTAAACAAACATCAACAACAACATTCATCAACAACAACCCTTAAACAACATGCAACTTTTTTATGTAACAACATCATTAACTAAAAAAATGTGTCATAAACGTACTTGTCCCATAATGGCGTCCAAAATGAAAGGAAAGGATGATGAAGCTGAACTCAGAGCAGCAAACATGTGTTAATCCTCGTTAATTTTTTTCATTCACTTATCCATACCAACAAGTCAAAACAAGCAGAAAGTTCAAACATTATGAAACAAGCTATTGAAACCTAAACAATAATACATAAAAAGGATTTTAAAACATAAACTAGGGTGAAGACGAACCTGTAAGGTAGCCATTTTTTAAGATTTGAAGAAGAGAAAATCACTGCATAAGTTTGGGGTTTTAATATGAGTGAGGCGAGTGACATAGATGTTAGGGTTTTATTTTGAGAGAGACAAGTGAAATAGATGTTAGGGTTTTCTATTGAGAGAGACGAGTGAAATCTTCAATGTTCTTTTGCGCTTGAACAAAACATTTTTTCCCTTACAATCTGTCTCACATAATAGTATTCATGTTGTATTTTTGGAACTACTCTCTATTAAAGACATGCTAAAGAGTGTTAGAAAAGTCCCATATGATAGATTGCAAGTGCAGAAAATCATTCATTCTTTCAAGGTAAAACAAAGAAGGTTACTCAACCTTTGAAAAGATATATGCAACAAAATTTAGAATTACAACGATGATGATGAATCTAGATTTTTTTAATATTCTGTGTAAACAATGCATTGTTTAAAAAAATAGATATCTTTCACCTCAATTTTGTTCTAAAATCGAGGGGCTTGTTTATCTTATTTTATTTTTCTATTGAAATTAGAAAATATGTTTTCCCTCGTTTTTTTAAATCGAGAGAATATGTTACACAACTACAACAATGAATCTCTACCATGCATTCTTGAAGGAACAACGCTCAAGATATTACCAATACATCAATCCAACAAACTATCTACATCCACCACTATATATCTTTCTTGTGAAAGCATTTTCCTTGATAACATTTGCTCAAGATAATGAAATTTTGGAACTTAAAAAATATGGGAAAAGTTTTCAATGATGGATTGCAAGTGTAGAAAATCATTCTTGCTTCAAGTTAAATAAAGAAGGGATGTCAATCTTTGAATAACTTATTAAAAGTTTGACGCATTCAAATGATTGAACTTGAAAAGAATGCACACAAAACGTTTGCAACATGATATGGATTAGAGCAAAGATGTTTTGTTCTCCAAGAATAACAACTACTAAGATAACACTACATTTTTTGCTTAAACACCTTTTACCTCGATTTATTTCAGAAACGGAGGGAATAAGTTTCGAGTGATAATTGAGAATAATGATCTTCGTCCTTAAACAAATATGTGTCATCCATTTCATGAGTATCAACATTCAAGACACTTTCATTAGTGATGCACGTGAAACCTAAAAGACGTCCATTATGAAAGAATGTTGAATATTAAATTATTCCCTAAGATTCAATCATTTGAACATCTAAAATCTAAATCTTTAAGGAATATTATTTTTATCTAGATCTCTAGGGAATTTGATTTTAATTTTAATTTTTCACTACTACGGGAAACACAAAAAATGACGGTTGTCAAACACATAAAATGATGGTAGCACGTGCGTTGTTAGGTAGCATGTGATTGTATGTATGCTAGTTACCGTAGCATGTGATGGTATGTTAACGCGCAACTTATAACTACGGTTTATGGAAACAACTGTTGTGGTATTATTTTTAAACAATTCTCAATTCTATTATACCAAAAACAACAATACACCCATTTTTGAATTGAAACTTGTATTACATCAATGACTGTTGAAAGTATTTGTGGGTAAATATTTTCGGTAATATATCGTATCCACAGGGATTGGTTTAATATCACTGCCGTTCTATAGTTAATTATTTTGAGTGAGAAACAGTAATTGGATTTGTTTTATAATTATAATGCTATCAAATCTAAACAATAATTTAAATGCAAATACTGAAAGTTTGTTAACGATTAAGGAAATATGTTGAGCTTCAGGGTTCATCAACCTATTCCTATACAATGTATTGATCAAATCACAAGTGAACAATCATTTGAAATATTATCTTCACTTATCCCCAAATATGATTCCATGTCTGCAAATTAAATTAGATAAACTTCTACCGGTATGAGATTCGATCTCTCCAAATATCAATATCGATAAGAGTAATAAAGAACGATAATTATGAAAACTCAATCACAATTCCATCTTTGCAAATTGAGATTGAATCAATATAGTAACCTAGGGCAAAAGTTAGAACCTTTTCTTTCGATCAAAGATTCCACGATAATTTAATATAAAAGCAAGGTTTCTTATTGATAATAAATTCAAACAATTGTTCATAGGAAAGAATCAATGGTATTGTATATTCATAGGTTAACTACTACCTTAAACTCACCAAGAGGAATTTAGCTCTCCATAGACATGAAGAACACACAAGAATTAATAGAGGGATTCATCTTCATCAACGGAATGTCTTCAATTGGTAAAGATTTGGCCTTCGATTGTTGTTCTCGGCTTCAAACTCAGAATGCTCTCCTAATTTCTCTCACAAAAGATCTGTCTTTCACTTGGAAGCTAGGGCTTTTATTTATAAGTTTTGGGCTTTTAACGCCGCGGCGCGGCAACGGATGTGCGCGGCGCGATCAAAAACAGAGACTTTGGCGCGGCGCCGGCTAGAACTCCCGCGGCGCGCCCTTGTCAAACTTCATCTTTTTGCTTTGCCTTTGAGACTTCTAGCTTTCTCTTTTCCTCATGATCTTGTAAAGCTCCTTTCCAGCTCCAAACCTGCATCAATAGTACCCACAAGTGATTCGATTTGCTTTACACATGAACCAAACTTATTCAGTTCAATTCTTACTAAAAACCTATGGATCTATCACACTTTGCATTAGTTTAGACAAGAAATTACTTATTTTAACACATGAATTTACCATTAATTCACTCCTAACAAACTCTCCCCAACTTAGAGCTTTGTTTGTCCCTAAACAAAATTACTTACCTCCAACAAATCATACCAACAGTCATGCAACAAGTTTTTCAAAAAGGTTTCTTGTTGAAGCGGTAAAGCGGCAAGCAACAAAAGATTTGGAAATATTTATCCGGGAATTTATCGTGTCCACAGAGATTAGTGCTACTGAACTGCCGTTCGACAGATTCTTAGTTCTTGAATTCGGTTTTGAATGAATTTAAATATGAAATGGAAAAGTAAATATCAACACAAAAAGAATACATTCTTCAAATAGAAGAAACTATCAGGTATTGCATATAATCTACTCTTCACAAACTTAAACTTATCGACCAGTTGCACTCAGTCTACTATACTCCTTAAACCATTCACGTGTTGCCCGTTGTCGGCATTCGTGTCCAAACACCTCCATGAGTTCTATTGTATGCTTAGTTGACGATTTCTCCACCAATCAAACATACGGTAGCTTACCGTGTTAAATTAAAAATATTGCTCGATCGACGATCTCTCCACCAATCAAACAACCCGGTAGCATTACGAACCAACACAAAGTGAACATTAACTCTTCATCTATCTCTACAATCAAGAAGCTAATGATTATCTCTCCTAATCAAGATTTGTGAGGTCTATCTCTACAACAACACAAACCCCTAACATCAAGATGCAAAACAACCCACCAAATATAACCCAAACATCAAGATGTAAAAAATCAAGAAAAACAGCAAGTTTATATTGTAAAGCAACTTTATACAACGCCATGGGCGACAAATATACATGAGATCAAAGTATATATATACAAAACCCACAAATGAAACCACAAAGAGAAGAAAAGAAGAAAAACCCAAAAATCTCACGGTTTGTCGGCTCCGATTGATGAAGGATTCAACCCCGGATCATCCATTTGACAGCTCCAATGTGTTTTCTAGCATCTTTCCACTCAAAAATGGTTGTGATGACTTTGGGAACAAATACCCCAAAGCATAACCCTAAAAAATGTGATTTTTCCCTATTTAATGACTTTCCAAACCGCGCAGACCGCGCTTAGCGCGGTCAAGCCCGCTTAGTCCGCTCAACAGAAAATTGAAATCTTGTTTTGGCCATATCTTGAGAACCGTAACTCCGATTTGCGCCCGGTTCGTAGCGTTGGAAAGCTTATTCCATGCTCTATCTAACAATGAACAAATTGCAACCAAATTGATGATTTATTATTCTTTGGTTTTGAGCTTTATTCGCCGAATGAATTGATTCCGCCGCTCAAAATCGCGCGTTTGAAGCCGTGTCTTCGCCACGTTATTGCTCATGCTCCAAATACGCCTCAATACCTACAAACTGAATAGAAAACTATCAAAAATTATAAAAGTATATGAAAATACATCTATTCACAAAGTATACGTTTTTATACACAAAACGGGGTATTATTCGAACGGTATTAACAAAAAGTATCGATAAGTGCCACTATTTACAAACACAAAATAACTACATTTTGGCACTTAACAACTCTCCCCAACTTGAATTTGTTTGTCCTCAAACAAGGCCAAACACTCAAAGAATCAAAAGTAAAAATCCAAAGAATCAAGAATCAACACAGTTTAGAAAACGAAACAATTGCACAGTTCAAACCAAAAACGTACAAATCAAAGTAAATACTTACCACAATCCTACAACGACACATGAAAATGAAACCAATCCTAAGTACAATAATCATACAAAACATTCTAAACAAAAACAAGCTCAATAATGAATCACGCCTAGCAAAAATTCATCGGTAGATGAAAAACACCGAAAGGTGAGGACTTTGACACACACCCGACAAACTTGCAAACAATAGACAAAATTATGCATTCATCCAAAAAAATAGTATTGAAAATGCAACGGCACGAATCACAAGGGCTTTCAAGGTTGTAATGTGGCTCGGTTAACAAACAAGTGATAAGTCCTAAAGCTAATTGAAACAAAAACTTGCCTAAACCTAAGGGAGTAATTACTTCCACAAAGTTTCAAACAATACAATTTCAATCCAACTTTCTTTTTCATCACAAGTTTCACACCAAACACAAAACTTATTAACACACTCTTATTCCAAACTCTTTTTGTTCTTTTCTTTTTCAAACTTTTTTTTTCTTTCTTTTCCTTTTCTTTCTTTCTCACATTTTTTCTTTTTCTTTTTCTTTTTCTTCTCTTAACCTCACATCAATCACAACATAAGCAAGCAAACATCCTCTCCCCAACTTGAATACAACTATCATCATAATAAGAATACTCCCTACTTTCTAAGGCAAGGTAAAAATTCAAACTATAAATCATAGTTGAGGGTTCAAGAAACAAAGAATCAACATCCAAACATAATTGAAAACCAAACGCTCATAGACAAGCATTAAGCAAAAACAATATGGATATTGACAAAAAGGCTCAAAGGGGGTTACTAATGCTCACACACTCACAAGGTGAATTGATATTTAGCTATGGTAGTTGTGCTCAAAATCAAACAAGTGCCTTGATCACTTTCGTGCAGTCACAAAATCAATACAAATGACAGATTAAACATAATAATATCCAGTTAAAACAAGAAATGTCGGTCACTCGCATATATACATAATGGAAAGTCACCTCACATTTATGGTAAAAAGGGGAAACTAATGTGATTCAAGTCATGAGCAAGTTATGCAAAAAGAATGAATAATATGAAAATTGTACAAATGAAAAGTCTCATAAACAAGCTATGCTATAGAAAGCGATAAACGAGTACCTTGCTATGTACAAATTTGAACAATCATTACCGCACAATTGGCATGTTGAATCAATCAAAATTGGAGAATTACCAAATGCGATTCCAAGTAATCGGGCCAAAATTTGAGTCTAAACAACAACAAAAGAATTAAAACATATTACTAATAATTACTACTCTATAAGGCCTTGGTGGAAGTGGAAAAAGGCGAGCCGAGTGAACCATTAAAAAGAGTTCACTGGACAAAACTCCCAGGCCGCGCTAAGCGCGGTGAGCACGCTAAGCGCGCTATACCAGAAAAACCAGAAAACTAGAATTTCCAATGCAGCCTCCACTTACCACCTACACTACTCATTTACAGAAAAACAGAAAAATAAAAGCATTGGGGTGCTTCCCAACAAGCGCTTGTTTTACGTCGTTAGCTCGACGCCTTTTATTGTCTCGCGAATGGCAAGTGACTTCCTCGCAACACGTCAATGCTTTCGCCTCAAACGCAACATAAAGAAAGCGACCTGACCAAACACTTAACAAACGAATCAAAAGCAAAAGTATATACAAGTATGTGTAAAAACACAAATATACATAAAACACAATATTTACAAAATCCTTAATTGGCTAAACAAATTGAAAAGTGAAGATTTAGAATTTACGAACTATCCGAGTTCAATTTGTTTAGCCAACTTCACCTTGCTAAATATCAAAAGTAAAGAGGAACAAAATCAAACACACAAACATGTACAAGTATGAAAATATGAACATGTATCAATATAAGAAAATATATAAGTATGAGAATATGCACAAAATATACGATATTCACAAAACTCAAAAACAAAGAAACTATCGCAATGCGAATTCAATAAAAACACCAATCCCCGGCAACTGCGCCATTTTGTTGAAGCGGTAAGGCGACAAGCAACAAAAGATTTGGAAATATTTATCCGGGAATTTATCGTGTCCACAGAGATTAGTGCTACTGAACTGCCGTTCGACAGATTCTTAGTTCTTGAATTCGGTTTTGAATGAATTTAAATATGAAATGGAAAAGTAAATATCAACACAAAAAGAATACATTCTTCAAATATAAGAAACTATCAGGTATTGCATATAATCTACTCTTCACAAACTTAAACTTATCGACCAGTTGCACTCAGTCTACTATACTCCTTAAACCATTCACGTGTTTCCCGTTGTCGGCATTCGTGTCCAAACACCTCCACGAGTTCTATTGTATGCTTAGTTGACGATTTCTCCACCAATCAAACATACGGTAGCTTACCGTGTTAAATTAAAAATATTGCTCGATCGACGATCTCTCCACCAATCAAACAACCCGGTAGCATTACGAACCAACACAAAGTGAACATTAACTCTTCATCTATCTCTACAATCAAGAAGCTAATGATTATCTCTCCTAATCAAGATTTGTGAGGTCTATCTCTACAACAACACAAACCCCTAACATCAAGATGCAAAACAACCCACCAAATATAACCCAAACATCAAGATGTAAAAAATCAGGAAAAACAACAAGTTTATATTGTATAGCAACTTTATACAACGCCATGGGCGACAAATATACATGAGATCAAAGTATATATATACAAAACCCACAAATGAAACCACAAAGAGAAGAAAAGAAGAAAAACCCAAAAATCTCACGGTTTGTCGGCTCCGATTGATGAAGGATTCAACCCCGGATCATCCATTTGACAGCTCCAATGTGTTTTCTAGCATCTTTCCACTCAAAAATGGTTGTGATGACTTTGGGAACAAATACCCCAAAGCATAACCCTAAAAAATGTGATTTTTCCCTATTTAATGACTTTCCAAACCGCCCAGACCGCGCTTAGCGCGGTCAAGCCCGCTTAGCCCGCTCAACAGAAAATTGAAATCTTGTTTTGGCCGTATCTTGAGAACCGTAACTCCGATTTGCGTCCGGTTCGAAGCGTTGGAAAACTTATTCCATGCTCTATCTAACAATGAACAAATTGCAACCAAATTGATGATTTATTATTCTTTGGTTTTGAGCTTTATTCGCCGAATGAATTGATTCCGCCGCTCAAAATCGCGCGTTTGAAGCCGTGTCTTCGCCACGTTATTGCTCATGCTCCAAATACGCCTCAATACCTACAAACTGAATAGAAAACTATCAAAAAGTATAAAAGTATATGAAAATACATCTATTCACAAAGTATACGTTTTTATACACAAAACGGGGTATTATTCGAACGGTATTAACAAAAAGTATCGATAAGTGCCACTATTTACAAACACAAAATAACTACATTTTGGCACTTAACAACTCTCCCCAACTTGAATTTGTTTGTCCTCAAACAAGGCCAAACACTCAAAGAATCAAAAGTAAAAATCCAAAGAATCAAGAATCAACACAGTTTAGAAAACGAAACAATTGCACAGTTCAAACCAAAAACGTACAAATCAAAGTAAATACTTACCACAATCCTACAACGACACATGAAAATGAAACCAATCCTAAGTACAATAATCATACAAAACATTCTAAACAAAAACAAGCTCAATAATGAATCACGCCTAGCAAAAATTCATCGGTAGATGAAAAACACCGAAAGGTGAGGACTTTGACACACACCCGACAAACTTGCAAACAATAGACAAAATTATGCATTCATCCAAAAAAATAGTATTGAAAATGCAACGGCACGAATCACAAGGGCTTTCAAGGTTGTAATGTGGCTCGGTTAACAAACAAGTGATAAGTCCTAAAGCTAATTGAAACAAAAACTTGCCTAAACCTAAGGGAGTAATTACTTCCACAAAGTTTCAAACAATACAATTTCAATCCAACTTTCTTTTTCATCACAAGTTTCACACCAAACACAAAACTTATTAACACACTCTTATTCCAAACTCTTTTTGTTCTTTTCTTTTTCAAACTTTTTTTTTCTTTCTTTTCCTTTTCTTTCTTTCTCACATTTTTTCTTTTTCTTTTTCTTTTTCTTCTCTTAACCTCACATCAATCACAACATAAGCAAGCAAACATCCTCTCCCCAACTTGAATACAACTATCATCATAATAAGAATACTCCCTACTTTCTAAGGCAAGGTAAAAATTCAAACTATAAATCATAGTTGAGGGTTCAAGAAACAAAGAATCAACATCCAAACATAATTGAAAACCAAACGCTCATAGACAAGCATTAAGCAAAAACAATATGGATATTGACAAAAAGGCTCAAAGGGGGTTACTAATGCTCACACACTCACAAGGTGAATTGATATTTAGCTATGGTAGTTGTGCTCAAAATCAAACAAGTGCCTTGATCACTTTCGTGCAGTCACAAAATCAATACAAATGACAGATTAAACATAATAATATCCAGTTAAAACAAGAAATGTCGGTCACTCGCATATATACATAATGGAAAGTCACCTCACATTTATGGTAAAAAGGGGAAACTAATGTGATTCAAGTCATGAGCAAGTTATGCAAAAAGAATGAATAATATGAAAATTGTACAAATGAAAAGTCTCATAAACAAGCTATGCTATAGAAAGCGATAAACGAGTACCTTGCTATGTACAAATTTGAACAATCATTACCGCACAATTGGCATGTTGAATCAATCAAAATTGGAGAATTACCAAATGCGATTCCAAGTAATCGGGCCAAAATTTGAGTCTAAACAACAACAAAAGAATTAAAACATATTACTAATAATTACTACTCTATAAGGCCTTGGTGGAAGTGGAAAAAGGCGAGCCGAGTGAACCATTAAAAAGAGTTCACTGGACAAAACTCCCAGGCCGCGCTAAGCGCGGTGAGCACGCTAAGCGCGCTATACCAGAAAAACCAGAAAACTAGAATTTCCAATGCAGCCTCCACTTACCACCTACACTACTCATTTACAGAAAAACAGAAAAATAAAAGCATTGGGGTGCTTCCCAACAAGCGCTTGTTTTACGTCGTTAGCTCGACGCCTTTTATTGTCTCGCGAATGGCAAGTGACTTCCTCGCAACACGTCAATGCTTTCGCCTCAAACGCAACATAAAGAAAGCGACCTGACCAAACACTTAACAAACGAATCAAAAGCAAAAGTATATACAAGTATGTGTAAAAACACAAATATACATAAAACACAATATTTACAAAATCCTTAATTGGCTAAACAAATTGAAAAGTGAAGATTTAGAATTTACGAACTATCCGAGTTCAATTTGTTTAGCCAACTTCACCTTGCTAAATATCAAAAGTAAAGAGGAACAAAATCAAACACACAAACATGTACAAGTATGAAAATATGAACATGTATCAATATAAGAAAATATATAAGTATGAGAATATGCACAAAATATACGATATTCACAAAACTCAAAAACAAAGAAACTATCGCAATGCGAATTCAATAAAAACACCAATCCCCGGCAACTGCGCCATTTTGTTGAAGCGGTAAGGCGACAAGCAACAAAAGATTTGGAAATATTTATCCGGGAATTTATCGTGTCCACAGAGATTAGTGCTACTGAACTGCCGTTCGACAGATTCTTAGTTCTTGAATTCGGTTTTGAATGAATTTAAATATGAAATGGAAAAGTAAATATCAACACAAAAAGAATACATTCTTCAAATATAAGAAACTATCAGGTATTGCATATAATCTACTCTTCACAAACTTAAACTTATCGACCAGTTGCACTCAGTCTACTATACTCCTTAAACCATTCACGTGTTTCCCGTTGTCGGCATTCGTGTCCAAACACCTCCACGAGTTCTATTGTATGCTTAGTTGACGATTTCTCCACCAATCAAACATACGGTAGCTTACCGTGTTAAATTAAAAATATTGCTCGATCGACGATCTCTCCACCAATCAAACAACCCGGTAGCATTACGAACCAACACAAAGTGAACATTAACTCTTCATCTATCTCTACAATCAAGAAGCTAATGATTATCTCTCCTAATCAAGATTTGTGAGGTCTATCTCTACAACAACACAAACCCCTAACATCAAGATGCAAAACAACCCACCAAATATAACCCAAACATCAAGATGTAAAAAATCAGGAAAAACAACAAGTTTATATTGTATAGCAACTTTATACAACGCCATGGGCGACAAATATACATGAGATCAAAGTATATATATACAAAACCCACAAATGAAACCACAAAGAGAAGAAAAGAAGAAAAACCCAAAAATCTCACGGTTTGTCGGCTCCGATTGATGAAGGATTCAACCCCGGATCATCCATTTGACAGCTCCAATGTATTTTCTAGCATCTTTCCACTCAAAAATGGTTGTGATGACTTTGGGAACAAATACCCCAAAGCATAACCCTAAAAAATGTGATTTTTCCCTATTTAATGACTTTCCAAACCGCCCAGACCGCGCTTAGCGCGGTCAAGCCCGCTTAGCCCGCTCAACAGAAAATTGAAATCTTGTTTTGGCCATATCTTGAGAACCGTAACTCCGATTTGCGTCCGGTTCGAAGCGTTGGAAAGCTTATTCCATGCTCTATCTAACAATGAACAAATTGCAACCAAATTGATGATTTATTATTCTTTGGTTTTGAGCTTTATTCGCCGAATGAATTGATTCCGCCGCTCAAAATCGCGCGTTTGAAGCCGTGTCTTCGCCACGTTATTGCTCATGCTCCAAATACGCCTCAATACCTACAAACTGAATAGAAAACTATCAAAAAGTATAAAAGTATATGAAAATACATCTATTCACAAAGTATACGTTTTTATACACAAAACGGGGTATTATTCGAACGGTATTAACAAAAAGTATCGATAAGTGCCACTATTTACAAACACAAAATAACTACATTTTGGCACTTAACATTTCTCAAGTGGTTCAATTCAGTAGCCAAGTTAAATACTCCTCCTCTTCCTGCAAACTCAGAACATACACACGAAACAAATTTTGAAAGCAAATTACCTCCAGAAGTTCAAAACACTACACAATTGTAATTGAATCAGCACTAATCACTCTTATCAAAAAGTATGATGAACAACAGAGGGGTTCAACACTCATCCAAACAATTAAATCAACAAGGATCCATATCATACGTTCACCAAATTGTTAGCATCAAGTCCTGTGGAATCTGAGAATCAGAAGGTCTTTCTAGGGTTGTAATGTGGTTTAGATGCAAAGAAAAGAAGATAATCAAGGGTTGTTCCTAATCTAGGGAAGCATCCGAATTATAACTCATTCCTCCTTCTTTATAACTTTCGCTTTCTCACCTGGTCATCTTTTCTCATTCGTAGCTCGGTTTTTCTTTTTCTCTTTTTTCAACAACTGTTAGATTCCAACGTTGTTCTTCTCTTTTTTTTTCTTTTTCTATATATATTTTTTTTCGAGCTACGAATTTCTTTTGTCCTTCACCGATTACCACTTGTACTTACTTTTCTTTGGATTGTGATTCTCCCCAACTTGGAGATCAACCTGTACTTAGATTATGTGAATGCTCCCCTACTTTCTAAGAAAGGTCAAAGAGAAACACATCACCAAAAATTTTTTTTTGGTTGATGGTTCGAAACAAAACTTTTTATTGAGATCAAAACTCACCAGGTATTTTCCTTGGTGCATATTATGATGCTTATCTTGACCTCAGGCTCAAAGAATGGTTAGCAAAGGATCACACTCTCACAGAAGAAAATAAGTTTTCCGTTGGAATTGGCTTAAAGAAACTCTCAGATTCAAACAAGTGCCTAAATCACTTTCACAGATTTCCACAAACGATGCGACAATTGGTTTAGCAAAATACAAACATGTCAAAGTAATTGATGGTCTCCTGCATATAGTAAACAATGGAAAGCTTTCCTCACGATGGTTAAGGCTAAGCCGATCCAATCAAAAATTGAGTACCATAAGGAACTTCTGTCAAGTATTTACTAACAACCTAAGTTTCATGCACACATTAGGAGTTTGAGTTCGAAAATTCATACCTGCCTTGTCACTTATTGAAAAAGAGAGTGAAAACTTACTTTTTTTTTTCAAAAAATTTCACTCACTACCACTTTCACGCATGTTGCTCCATTGTTGGTACTTTGCTTGAGATTTTCATTATGTTGTGGAACTACTCATTCTAAACTGGGGACAAATAACAAACATAAAAGCATAAAATTGAAAAATGCAAAAGAGTAAATCCACCCCCAAACTTGAACTAAACATTGACCTCAATGTTTCAGAACAAGCCCGAGAGGGTTGACTCACAAGGGGTATTGCCATATCAATTGATTCTTCCTAGCTTTCACCAGAAATGTCCCCTTATTATTTCCTGAAATAAAAATAAACAAAATAAAATAAAACATTAGAAGCGTGGTTTGCCTCCCACGAAGTGCTTCGTTTAACGTCGCATGGCTCGACGGTTCATGGTTGAATCATCAACCATTGTCTCGTTTTATTGGTACTTTTCTTACCAATGTGAAGCCCCAAAAGTATTTAAAGTTTACTTGTTTGGTTTCTTCATCCTTAATTCTTACTACTTCAACTCGCGATCTCTCTTCCTTCATTTGTTTTTTCCTCTCCTCAAGAGAGATATATCCGTTAATTTCTTCTTCTGTGAGAACCTATCCTTGATGAATTTGACACATTTTGGCTTTAACTCTAAACCTTCTAAAAATGGGATGGTGATTTGCAAACGGCTAAACATTTCCATTGGCCGAAAGTAGTGACTCTCATTCCCTTTTTTATTAGGAACTTGTAGAAGGAGTAATTCCAATGAGAGTTTATGCTCCTTTGCATTACTACTCTTCTTCAACTCTAAGTCCGTCATATTCTCTTTTGAAAAAGTTTCAGCTTTTGAAGTTTCTAACTCATTCATGACTTCTTTGATTATATCCTCTTTTTTTGTTCCTTCGACTAACACATCATATACTTTTTTAGGAGGTCTTGGATAAGGTAGCTTCATTGAAGGCTCATGCTCGCTTTCTATATTTTTCTTGATGTTTATATGCTCTGTATTATCCTTTTCAGCAACATCTTCCTTGTCATCATCATTGTTTTCAACTTCCTCATCAATCACTTTTACACTCCTTATAGAAGTAGCATTGCAGGTTTCTAGACAAGTCATAGGGTTTTGAAAAGTTGAGACTTGACTTACGTTTTGCTCGGTGAAGAATTTGGTAAGTTGAACATCTTGTGTTTCCCGGTTTTGTTGAATTGCTAAAGAGAATGGCATGAATTGATTCATGGTTTCCTCTAACTCAGTGGGTCCTCTTTGATAACCTTGATTATAGTGTGAAAACCCTTGTTGTTGGTATTCATGGTTAGCCATATGATACTCCATCGCATCTTCCGGTGTGCACCATCCGATATCATGAAACTCATTAACTTGAGGTGTGAACCGTGACATACTTTGAAGGAGATACTCCATTTGTTGCATTAGGATCTCGTTTTGAGCATGAATCTCAACATTTATATTTGGGTCAAACATTCCGATAAACAAACCTCTACAAAACTAGCAAACGAGTGAAATAGCAAGATAAAAAATTATAATAATAAAAAAAAAGACTATTGCAATAACAAAATCTAAAATAAAGTAACTAACTAAAAATATAAGATAAAGGAACTAAACTAAAAATCTAAAATTTAGTAACTAAACAAAAAATCTAAAAATAAGTAACTAAACAAAAAATCTAAAAATAAGTAAATAACTAAAAATAATATAACTAAAAATAAGGAAATAACTCAAAATAAAAAACTATTGCAATGCGTGCAATATTGACACCAATCCCCGGCAACGGCGCCAATTTGTTGAAAGTATTTGTGGGTAAATATTTTCGGTAATATATCGTATCCACAGGGATTGGTTTAATATCACTGCCGTTCTATAGTTAATTATTTTGAGTGAGAAACAGTAATTGGATTTGTTTTATAATTATAATGCTATCAAATCTAAACAATAATTTAAATGCAAATACTGAAAGTTTGTTAACGATTAAGGAAATATGTTGAGCTTCAGGGTTCATCAACCTATTCCTATACAATGTATTGATCAAATCACAAGTGAACAATCATTTGAAATATTATCTTCACTTATCCCCAAATATGATTCCATGTCTGCAAATCAAATTAGATAAACTTCTACCGCTATGAGATTCGATCTCTCCAAATATCAATATCGATAAGAGTAATAAAGAACGATAATTATGAAAACTCAATCACAATTCCATCTCTGCAAATTGAGATTGAATCAATATAGTAACCTAGGGCAAAAGTTAGAACCTTTTATTTCGATCAAAGATTCCACGATAATTTAATATAAAAGCAAGGTTTCTTATTGATAATAAATTCAAACAATTGTTCATAGGAAAGAATCAATGGTATTGTATATTCATAGGTTAACTACTACCTTAAATTCACCAAGAGGAATTTAGCTCTCCATAGACATGAAGAACACACAAGAATTAATAGAGGGATTCATCTTCATCAACGGAATATCTTCAATTGGTAAAGATTTGGCCTTCGATTGTTGTTCTCGGCTTCAAACTCAGAATGCTCTCCTAATTTCGCTCACAAAAGATCTGTCTTTCACTTGGAAGCTAGGGCTTTTATTTATAAGTTTTGGGCTTTTAACGTCGCGGCCGCGGCGCGGCAACGGATGTGCGCGGCGCCGGCTAGAACTCCCGCGGCGCGCCCTTGTCAAACTTCATCTTTTTGCTTTGCCTTTGAGACTTCTAGCTTTCTCTTTTCCTCATGATCTTGTAAAGCTCCTTTCTAGCTCCAAACCTGCATCAATAGTACCCACAAGTGATTCGATTTGATTTACACATGAACTAAACTTATTCAGTTTAATTCTTACTAAAAACCTATGGATCTATCACACTTTGCATTAGTTTAGACAAGAAATTACTTATTTTAACACATGAATTTACCATTAATTCACTCCTAACAATGACACAATTCTATTAGAAATCAAACAACCTACAAAGATGTAATCATTCAACAACTCGAGGTTAATTTCCAACTTCAATGAGAAAAATAGGTAGAGAATTAAAGAAATAAGGGTTAAATATACGATTGCCCCCTGCCATTAGGGCGAGTTTTGGTTTCCCCCTTGAAGTATTTTTTTTTATCCCCCCTTATAAAATAAAGATTCTGTTTTCTAGAGACCCTATCCCTTGTTTGGCTGACTGAGCATGGGGAATCTAACTACGTGGCATGTGGCTTGCTTGTTGTACCCTAATTTTTGACCACTGAGATCGCACCCTATTCTCAATAATATAATCATCATCATCATTATCATTATCATCAAGTTCCAAACTCATCTAGCGCAAGGATGGCCCAATTCAAGATCAACAAGTTCCAAACTCATCTAGTGCCCAAATTAGGGTTTTGACCTAATTCAACTAGAGGGTTGACTTTTAATCAGAACATGGCTCCATAGCTCAAACCATGGTTCAAGGGCCTCCAAATCAACACTAAAATCCATTCATATCATCCATTTGAAGAGGAGAGCTTGATTCATGTAGGATCCACAAAATTGTAGTTCATTTGGAAAAAGTCAACTGTGTGGGTCAACCTTTGACTTTTGAGAAAATTGGTCGACCATGGACTTTTGAAGGTCAAAATCATCAACCTATGATTAATGAAGTCATTTGACCAAGAAAAATTAAGAAAATTCATCAAGAATAAAAAAGTCAACAAAAGTCAAAATTAGGGTTTTTAAGTGATTTTGACCTCATTTTGGGAACTTCAAATTTCACCTACAAACTCGAAAATCTCCCAACATGAAAGTTGTAGATCTTGATCAAATAAACAACTTTGTCACTTATAGCATTTAATCAAAAAGTGATTAATTTGAGAGATATTGGATTAAGAAGTTTATGTTCAAAAAACTTAAAGAAATTTTAAGTGTTTTAACATGGATTTCTTCCAACTTTGAGACCATTTTTCACCATGATCCAAAAGGATTTTGAGAAAACTTTTAATAAGTGGATTGAAGTATGTAGCAGGGGTTGTCCAAAGATACCGTTAGCATGGAATTTCATTACTTGAGCTATGAGATATGATTTTGCAAAGAGGGCTCCATGACACTTGAATTCAAGCCATGAACATGAAGAACAAAGTTTGAATTTTGATTCAAATCTGAAGAATCTTCAAAGTAAAGGTCCTCTAACTTGTTTAACACACCATAATCAGAAAATTACACTCTCTTTTGAGCTATGATCCAAGTGCTTAAGGCATTATCCATGTGATCATTCCATTAATGGCATAAAGAACACACTTCCATTTTGAAAAAGAGGCTTTAATCACAACAACTCTTCTCTTGAGCCACTACAATGTTTCTTTTGCACCAAAAGCATTTCAAATACCACAAGCAAGCTCCTAATGTTCAGAATAAAGTCACACAAGCATGCTTAAGCCTTGTACCACACCATGGGAAACACAATTTTCTCCTTTCTTCACAAACAAGCAGGATGGTACAAGTATCACATGGGAGCTCAAATGGATCAAATTTTTCCCTCCACAAACCCTAATTTATGCCTATAAATAGATGGCATTTCTCATTGCATCACTTACACCAGAATTCTCTAAGTGACCATACAACTTGAGATTATCCTTCTTTCTAACTTTGCATTTTTCAAGTCATTTTGAGTTCTATAAGTTCTGGGTGTCAACTAAGCTTTCCAACAGCTTCTAATCATCATTTAGAAGTTGTCCATCATCTCCACCACCTTTCAAAACACTCCTAACCAAAAATCACCTTCAAACCTCCATTAAAGAGCCATTTGAAGCCTTAACCTTCCAAAACTCAAACCATAAACACATTGATCAAACTATCACTTCAGATAGCTTCTATACATCAAATAGAAGCTATCCAAATACTCACTCAAGACCTATAACCTATTAAGCACCAACTTCCATTTTTACATACCTTACTTGCATTTGAAGTTGTATTAAGCCATACAGTCTATTTCAATCCAAACCAATCATCCAAATACCTCACATATCACTCATATAAGTTATCCAAATCATAAAACAACATTTGTAATCACATAATCATCATTCACCATCGTTGCTTGCTTGAGTTCTAGGTACCATCGGGTTCGAACCCAGGTTTGTGAGGTTCCAAACCTTCTACGCGTGGTCGTTTGAGCTGTATTGCCTTGTTGTCATTCAAACCAAACGAAAACAATAAATAATAAAATGCGTTAATTAATAGAATCCAAAAAAGTCAAACATGGACCCTGGGACCACAGACTGGCCAATCAGAATCGGAGAGAGGTTTGAATATGTTGACCAACGAATGAGAGCGAGATGCGCGTGGAAGAAAGGGCCCACCACCTGTTCATCATCTTCTTCGATCATGGCCCCAGGATTCGCTACAGATTTGCCATGGATTCGCTACGATTTTTCGTGGCAATTCTGCAAAATTAGAAACTCAAAAAAACGACGTTAGTCAAACAACATAGGTACCCAGATCCCCTCAAAATCCTCTCCTAAACACGATGGTGATGTTAGTTTTAACTGGAACGGCCTGGCTCGATGAAAACGAAAGGGAACTTCTTTGAGCCCTAACAATGGCGTCTTTCGTTTCAGCCCCTGAAAAATGATTCAAATCTCCTCTAAATAACACCAAGAACTCAAGCATATCATTAGTTTGAATTAAAACAGGATAAAATGCAAGTAATTAAAACCAGAACATGTATTAACATGGTGAATGTGATGAATGCATTCCAAGTGTTATGAAGCTTAGATATTGATTTAACCTTACCCTTTAATACCTCAGAAGTGGATTGGGACGGTTTGTTGGTTTTGAAACTTGGTGTGAGTTGTTTTTACGAATTTCCCTAAAACTTGAAAGCTTGGAGAACTTGTATTGTGTTTTGAGCGCAAATTCCCTTCGTCCCCCCTAGGTCTGAATATGTTCCTCTATTTATAGAGAGTGAAATTAGGTCAAGGGAATGCTTGGATACCATGTGAATGATGGGCTTGGATATTTGATTAGAAAATTTATCAAATCTTTCCAATTTGATCCAATCTTGTTCCAATCTCTTCCTATCATGATTCTAGAAGTATTTTGGAGGCTGGATCAGATCCATGCGCCTTGTTTCATTATTTTAGCATTTTATTTTATTTATTTTGCTTTTAAATATATAAAATCAAAACCAAAATAAATAAATTGCATGGCTATATGTTAGGGGCAATTATAGGTCTTTTTGAACATGGTGAACATGTTAGAACCTAAGAAATTAGGTCACATTGTTCAAAGAAACAAAGTTCATCAACTTGCTATTTTTGGATTTTTGTCAATTTTGCCTAGCTTGCACACTTCATAACTTGCTCATTCTTGATCAGATGAATGTGACTTCATATGTTTGATGTTGACCAAAAATCTTGACTTTTGAGTGTAAACTGACCATGGTTGACTTTTAGGTCAAACTAGTCGACTGTGGATCAATTGGGCATTTGATGGAGCAATCTTGCACTGTAGGACTTGAAACTTGGCATGGAGATACTTTAATACATGTGGGAAGCTATGAAGTCCACTTGAGGTCTCAGAAGTTAAATTTCTTTGAAAAGCATCAAAACCCTAATTGGAGGATTGTTGCTTAGGAGAAAGATAGGTGTGCCCAATTCTTGTGTAGTCTTGAGCAGTTTGAAATATGGAGGGAAATTTTTGGGGTATGACAGCAGTATTAACTTAGACAACAAAGCATAAAGTATCAGTAGCGTTAGCAGAAAAATTAATTAGCAAAATATAGTCAAACTACCCAAATAATTATATAGAAAGTTTTGTGAATATTTCGGTCGAGACGGTGAGTTGTATAAAGTTGGTGTACATGGGTATTATTATTGTAAATTGCATGTGGTGATGAATGGTGTTGTGTTGCTTCTTTTAAATGGCAAAAATCAAGTTGTAGGCTGATGCCAAAGTCGAATTATTGTTGTGTTGTTGTTGCATTCATACGTTGTCGCATACATAGCATAAAAGTTGGGAGCTTATGCTCTGTAAGTTGGCCTGGACTGGCAGAAGTTGTAAATTGAAGGCTTATGCCTTGATGATGCCTCTATTTATTGGCAATATTAAGTTGGGAGCTTATGCTCTGTTGGTACCACATGCATTTGCATTGTAACGAGTCGCATTCCAAGTTGCATTTTGAGTTGTTGTGATGATAGAATAATCGTTATATTATGTTGATGATTTTATTGTGATAAATGTTGATTAAAAGTTGTGAAGTGGTGATTTCGCATGAACTGATTATAGTATAGTATTTAGCATACATCCGATTATATTGTTCGATATCTCATCCCTTCTGTTTGAATGTTACCCCTATGTTGGTAACGTGCAAGTAATCAAGAATGAAGGTTGTCTACCTTCATTAGTTCGAGTCGGTGTCGTCGCTCTGATACGTAACACTCGGGGGATGAACGCTTGTTGCTTTATTATTATTGTTGCGTCAGTTGTTGCATTTTGAATTAATTTTATTAAGTACTTTGTTGTTTTGATGTTGTTTAGTTGGACAAAGATGTTACGTCGTAAAGTTGAGTTTGTGATTCCGCTGCTTAATTTGAAAGTTGTTTTATTTTGAAGAATTAAATTACGTTGCTATCGGTTCATCCGATTTTAAGTGTTATGTATTTGTTTTGCTTGCGATTAAATGTCGTTGTTTTAAGTAGAAAATGTGGCATCCTGTTTTTATGTTGGAAATTTTGTAACTCTGATTTTGAATATATTCGCCGGGTAAAATGGGGTGTTACAGGCTCCCTCAACTAGCTTGCCTTAAATAAGTTCTTTAGAAAATTAAAACAGCTCATGCCTAGCCTGATTTTGATATAGCATTTTTAAGTGTTCGACCATATCAAACGTTGACATGTTCTCAGGTTGCTTTTGCAATTTAGAAGTCATGGTAGCCATCATGAGGGCAAGAAGTTTCATTGGCATCATTGATATGCTTCTTATAAGTATCTCTTTCAGCCTTAGGAGCAGAATTAAGAGGCCTCTCCTAAGGAAGATGTGTCTCTAAGACATATAATTATTTTATCATGATTGAGGACAATCTCCAAGTTTCGATGCCAGTCTACAAAATTTGTCCCATAAATTTTTTTCTTGTCAAGGATTGATTGGAAAATGTTGTTAGAGGTGTTTTGTGGTCATGGTAATCTTCATAAAAATACTATGAAGATATCAACGTCACTAAAAACATATTCAATTAGGCCTTTAATTAAATATTCTCCCACTATTTTACTCAAACCAACTGACCTTCACAATTTGATTCAAAAAATATTGTCGAAAGATTTTCTAGTGGATAGAGATCCATATTTCACTTTTTTAAAGTTAGCGTTAGGTTGGCTACACAAAACTTAGTTATTTAGGTAGAAACTCCTTCCAATGGTATCTAATACGACTCTCAAATATTATCAGTTAGGTGAATAACTCTTTATTCTAACCCATCATATAGGTTGTTCCCAACTATTGTTTCTAAACATATATCATCTTATTATAATTATTTTGTTTAATTTTGACCCAATATTTTAGCAATTGGATATTACATTTATCCCATCGCACCTTACTAATATTGAACATACACCTCGCATTAGGCGAAACCCACATTATTCGAAATTAGTTTTGACGAGTGCTAAAATTTTGAAAGCATAAACTAAATATTTCTTTTATGGGAATTTGTAATTAGTTTGATCACAGTGACTTATTTATCATTTAAATTGTCTCTCATGTGTATCAACATACATTCACATGCATCAACATACATAAACAAAATAAAACAGTTAGGGCCCCTAATGCAATTCTTCCCTGAAGCCAAGTAGAGAACCTAAGTTAAACTCCAAGCTAGATTTCCACAGTTGTCCTCTTTTGATCTTGTCTTCTTTTTCTTCTTCATTACATTACGTTACATCAAAGAATACTTGTTTTACATACAAGAGAGTGAGATGTGAAAAGAAGTTGCATAGAGAGATTATAGAGAAAGGCATGACTTGCCCTATAGAATGTTTTAAGCCATGGAATGTCTTTGTTAAGAGAAAGTTTCTTCCGGCTCTTCTCAACACTGAACTGTCTCATGATCCTACACCATTGGAACCACGAAGGTCTAGCCATATATATCGTCCACAAAAAAATGTATGATGGTAAATTTAATTTTCTTACTACCACTTTATTTGGTATATCTATTCCTATATGTTATTCACAAACATCTAAAGACTCACGGTGGGTAAAGACAATGCAAGAAGCGTTGCAAGCACTTTAGGAGAATTATACTTGGAATATTGTTCCTTGTATACCTACAACTAAACCTAATGATTGCAAATGGGTATATTTTAGGAAACTCATTTCTTATAGCTCCCTTGATCATTTCAAAGCTCAACTTGTTTCCTTATGCATTAAACAAGAATATGGAGTGGACTATGATGAGACCTTCGCCCATCTAACTAACATGACTATAGTTAGAACTATCATTTCTATTTTAGCTTTGAAAGGATGGCCCCTTCATCAAATGGGTGTGAAGAATGTAGGTGACTTGGAAGAAGATATTTATATGATTCATTATCAAAGCTTGTTATCCTTTCCTGCTTGTATGTGAAAACTAAATTGTTCTTTATATACTTTGCCATAATCTCATTGGGATGGTTTGATAAATTTTGATCAGCTCTTCTTGGTCATTATGATACTTCTTTATTTATTCATCGCATAGATGTTGCCATTGTTCTTCTTCTTATTTATGTTGACGACATGGTAATTATAGGATTTGATCAGACATTTATTCAGACACTTAAACAACGACTATAAGTTGCATGTCATATGAAAGGTCAAGGTTGTCTTTGTTACTTCTAGGACTTGGAGGTTCACTCGAACTCTAAGGGGATCTTTTTCAATCTACAGAAATATATTAAAGATTTAATTTCAATGGCCCGCCTTCAGTATGCTGCCCTAGTGGATACTCCTCTTGAAGTTAATGTTAAATACTACTGTGACAAATGTGATAACTTGCCTGACCTTTTGAAATATCACCAACTGGTGGGTAGACTTAACTATTTGACTATTGCAACTCTCAATATTCTTTTGCGGTAAAACAAGTTAGTCAATTCATACACATTCCTTGTCACCTTCACTAAATTGTTGTTCTTTGTATCATCCTTTACTTGAAAGATACTTTATTTGAGGCTTATTTTCTCTTCCAAATCCTCTCTTACATTTTTTGCTATAATGATGCGAATTGAGTGGGTTGTCAAGACACTAGGAGGTTTGTTTCAGGTTGGTGCATTTTTCTTGGTTCTGCTTTTATTTCTTTGAAGAGTAAAAAAAAAGCTCGAGTATCTAAGCCATCCATTGAGTTGGAATATCGAGACACATGTCAACAACTTTCGCTTAGATTATTTGGCTTCTTGGTTTGTTGGTTGAACTTGTCATTCCTCCAACACCTCTCTTTGCTGACAAAACTAATGTCATTCAACTTGCTGCTAATCAGGTTTTTCATGAGCGTAGTAAGCATGTTGAAGAAGAATGTCACTCCATTTATGAGGTTCTCAATGTTCATGTTAAATCTCTTTTTCATGTTAGCTCATAATTTCAAAATGTAGATATATTCTTAACAAAAGGTGTTCCCCATCCACGCAACTGATTTCTATTAAGTAAATTATTATTCCCCATCCACGCATCTGATTCGTTGGACCGTCTAATCTGAATCGAGATCAATTCTAACATCAAGTGATTTCAACTCCCTCTCAATATTCCTACCAAATCCTGCATTAATTACCATTAAACTAACTAACGATTGGCAAAACCTCTTAAACACTAATAACATCATAATAAATCTTGTTTAATTTTTATGGTTACATATTTAATATAACCAACACCTCTCCCTAAATGCATCGATACAATCAAACAAGTTCAAGAGAAAATGGACGTATACATAACCACATTTCCTAAAACAAAGCACTTCAATATTTAGTATTGTTGAAGCAAAACTTCCTTAATAACTTTGTCAAAATTAATGTAAGAACAGCCACCTGGACTAGTGTTCTCCTCTGCCTTCTTCTTCAACTCCATAACCTTTTTCCTCATCCTTTTCCCGTTATCTCCCAACATCAGTTCATTGATCAACCTCCCCACTTCCTCTCTCTTCGCATTAGAATCAATTTCCATTCCAATCTCCCACTCATTGTATATAAATCTACAGTTTCTTGGTTGATCAGCAAAAAATGGCCAACACAACATTGGCACTCCTGCACATATGCTTTCGTTGATTGAGTTCCATCCGCAATGAGTCAAGAATCCACCAACTGAAGGATGGTTCAACACTTTCTCTTGTTGACACCAACTTGCTATTAGACCTCTATCTGAAATTTCATTCACAAACTCAGATGACAAAACCACTGAGCCACCAATGACAAGATCAGGCCTAATGATCCACAAAAAGGATTTCTTGCTATTTGCCAAACCCCAAGCAAACTCCAACAGTTTCTCTTCAGTCATAACTGTAATGCTTCCAAAATTTACATAAATAACAGATCCACATTCCATGGATTCAAGCCAATCAAGACACTTGGTATCTTCTTTCCAAAGATTGGAATCTAGAGATGCTAAGTGATTATGCCCAATTTGATTTAACAATGAAGGTAATGGTCCAATTGTATAGAGAGAAGGGAGCATAGAAGAGAGAGCTTGCAGCACATCACTCTCAAGCTCATTAAAAGTGTTGAAAACAATAGCAGATGCTCTATGAACTCTATCTGCTATATGGATTAAGAATTCTAACATGGTATCATTTGGATCTGTTGTTATGGTTAAGTCAAATAGATCCTTTAGTCGAAAGTTGTGCAATCCTGGAATACAATCTACTTTAGTGTCCAAGTATCCATTTGTCCGATAACTCTCTTCTGCTTGTCATAATAATAAAAGTAGATGATTACTGTCAGATTACTTAACTACAAAATTTAGATTTCTGCTAAACAATGAATAGATGAAATATTATTTTACCTTTGAGTGGTATTAGACCTTTCTCAATCAATGTTCGAGTGTGCAGATGTGATAACAGGGAGCACGCACTTGTTGGGGAAAAGAGAAGGACTGGGAGTGCACGTTCTTCAGCAGCTTGTATGGTAAATGGCATGTAATAATCAAAAACTAAGCATGTAACAGGTGGAACAAGACCAGCAATGGCAGATTCATGAAGTCTAGCAAGAAGTTCATCAAAGAAATGGTGGAAGTTGTTCATGATTGATTTACAAAGAGAGCGCATGTCTTGAGTGACATCACCATCACCTTCTACTGGAGTTAAACCATCTGGTATAGTCTCAAAGGTAAAGTCAGTTAAATCATCAAAGGCATTAGGACCCTTCGATTTGAGCAAGCGTTTGTGATTGTATTCGGTGTTGACAAATGTTATGTGAAAGCCTCTAAGATGAAGCAGTTTTGCTAGTTTCAACAATGCATTGATATGGCTTTGAGATGGAAATGGAGTTAACACTGCATGTGGTTTTTTCTCTATAGAATTAGCCATCTCTGATTTTTTTAAGACAACTTCAATGAAAAAAATGAACTAGAAAGCCAATGTGTGAAATCTTGATCTTGGTTTAGGAAATGTGAGATCCCGATCTATTTGTAAATAAAATGGAGTATTAATTGTGGCATATTTCCGAATATTATTTTGGTTTGTCATGCATTTAACAAGTTGAAGTTTTATAATATTTTTTAGTTTAATATTGTTCTTCATGTAATGAGCAATACGTTGTAATAAATGATTTTTGGATTTATTATACTTTATTCCATGTGTTCATTTTGTAGTTTTGTCTTTTGATTGATTCTAAGACAAAGAAAAAAATCAAATTAGATTACGATCAAGCAATTCATTTATATTTTTTGTGATTTTCCGGATTAAAATTCTAGATATATATGTCACATTGTGGGTATGAGTGTGTGGTGATGTTTACTATGTTTACTATTGCTTGGTTTAGATGGACTCTTTTAAAAAAAATTAAAATATTGAGTATTTTAACTTAGGGGAGCGCATGATTTTACTCATTATTGTTCTTAATATTAAATTTATTTTCTGTCTGTCTTGTCTAAAAATGCTTCTCAATGTTTAGAAGAAAAGACTTTTTTAGAATCTAAAGAAGGTTTTTTCGGGACATGTCAAAGATGATTCTAAGATCTATTGGATTTAGTGGTCCGATGTATGTAAGCGTAAGTAATATGGTGGGCTGGAAGTTTATGATCTTTACTTGGTCAACTTGACCCTTTTGCTAAGTTGAGGTGAAGTTTTCTCTCTAGCGCATCTGGTCACAGATTTGATATCTTATCTGTTAGATATGTGTAGTTCTATGTGTTGAGAAGATAATATATTCTAAAAGTTTTGGTGTTGTCAACTTTGAGAAAGAAAGAATAAAATTGTAAGCATCATTAAAAACAACAAATTTAAAAGCAAATAGCACTTAACAAATAAGGAAATTGCAAATAAAAATGAAAACAATGGCCTAACGATTATCAACATCGAGAATGAGCTTTCCCGTCTAATTCATTAACTTCATGAGGTAACTTCTTATACTTGATCCTTGCTTTGTTGACCTTTAACACGACTAATTTGCAAAATGCCAGTGTATCAACTTCTGGATATCTTTCTTTACAGTCAGTCATGCATCCTTCTTGATGTGTATTGCACACCACACAACCATCATGCTTTTGTCTAATCATGCCTAATTCCACCAATCTTGCATGAAATATTTACAAAAGGGTTTTTAATTCGTCTACCTCTCATGTTATGAAATGGCTTAAGTCAAAAGAAAATTAGTGTGGGAGTTAGAAAGGCTCTCCGAATAGCGTTTGTTTGACCGGTGATTTGGAAGACTTCAGGAAAAGGTTCCCTAAACCAGTATGGACCAAATCGCCGCTCCACAAACGGGGCCATGGTTGAAACAAAGGTAGTGGTATTAACGAACATATTGACATATTTCATGAAGATAAACCGGTCAAGCGTTTGGGGGAGAATTGCCAAAGCCAACCTCAAGCCTTCGCCCTAACCTTATTTAGACGAAGAATTGCTTCAGAAATAGGATAGCATATTTAATATTCAAACATGGTCGTTAGCCAATGTTGTAGCAGCCAGAGAGGCCTTGAGAGAGACAACCCTTTGTCATGATCAGGGAGAGACTTTAACTGAGAAGAAGCATCACCTAGTGTCTGATAAAGAGAGGCCAACAGTAATTTACCAAGAGGGATGTTTCGACCTTCATAAAGCTGAATGACCAAGGGTATAACGATTTTGGCTACCGTTGAAGATCCTGAGCAAAATAGAAAGTGAGAAAGCTAAAGAGTCAGAAGAATAATGTGTTCACTGTCAGAAACGTCTGTTGTCGTTTTGACATGATGATCAGTGATGTAATGCACAAAATATGAGCGCTCAAAGTGAAAAGAGTTCTTTGCCGACTCAATTGGGTCGAAGGTTGCACCAAGCATAGAAAGCCCGATGATAGTTGCCATATCGAACAGTGTAGGTGTCAACCTCCCGCAAGGAAGTTGGAAGGTGTTGGTTGAACCTTCCCAAAAGAAGAGGGAAGACACAATGAAATTGGGATTAATCTTGTGGGCCTTCCTCGAAAGTTGAATAATGTTGAAGATACCAAGTTTATCCCACTGGGTTCGTCATTATCCTTGAACTTTGTTGAGCCAAGTAAGGTATGCTGCATTGTTTGGCATAGGTTTGGAGCGAAACACCGTGGCATTAGGAGCCATAAACCTAACATCTGTAGGCTTTGTTTGAAAAGTAGAAAGGATTGTAGGATAAAAGCAGGGAAAGTACTTGTTAACTGTTCTAGGGTGTTTCTCCTGGGTTGGTTAAGGCCCGTGGAATGCGAAAAGCTTTTTTGCAACAACAAACAGAATGAGCATTTGTTGCTGCCATGTTTTAATCTTGGATTGATACTTGGATGATGGCTCTGGGATAAAATTTATACTTTGTTTCACAGAAAGAGTGAACACTATGGGGTTATTATCAGTGTTGAATGAGGAACGGGATGAGTTTGCCATCGTAAAAATGGAGAGTAGTTCTTTTCTTTTTCAGGGTTGGAACGAAAGAGAAGAAATAAAGAATGAATGGTTAGGAAAACTATTTAAGGGGAGATTGAGGCAGCATATCAAGAACAAGTGTCACGTAAGAAGAGGTATGCGTGCCCATAAGTTAGAAAGTTAGTGGAGTTTGGTTTGAAAATCCACGCCCTAAAAACTAGGGATCATCATGAGAAATGATACATTTACATGAGAAACTGTTGCGCAGAAAGTGGTCATAATGATGCATGACGTCATTCTGAGAAGACGTGCAGTCGAAAAAACACGGAGAAGAAAATGCCCAAGTTCTTCGTCGACACAATCTCTGTCGAAATTGGTATTTTGGGGGACAATTTGTTGACAAGCAATTTTCGACTAGAAGGCTATGGGCCTTAAAAGGTAAGTTGGCCCAAATAAATAGGTTGCTTCTCATCAAAAAGCCCATTGCGTGAGAAAGTGAAGAGCTATCGACGAAGCTGGTGAAACACCTCCAAGAAGCCAGTCGACCAGGATAACATCTAGAGAGCTTGGTTCGACGTCGACACGTTTAAACAGAAGGGCGGCAAGAGACAAGTCCAAATCTACGAATCATATGGAGCAGAACATGCGGAAGCGGAGGTGAGTTTCACACGAATTCCCAACATGGAATTATAGTAATCGTCAATGATTAGTCGTATGTTTTATCTATTTAAGCAAATTGTTGTATTCAGTTTAAAGGTCACAAATTTGTTACATTGAAATATTACACTCAAAGTAACCGCATCTAAGAGAGAAACGAGTTTCACTCTTTTCAATGTATGTTTGCTTCCAACATTTTAATCAAAGCAATTTCTAGTTTTATATTTTCAGTCGTTTGTTTTATTTGTTTTATTTCTTCTTTACATTGTTTTGTTCGTTTGCGTTCCTTTACGCTATCCTTTCTTGATCATTGGTTCATACAAAAAAACTCAACACTAAATCTAAAATTCTTATAAGCAATCCTACAAATAACTTTTAATAAGAGGCTAGTTATTGGTCCTGCAATGTTAAAATAGACCCTATTTTTTTTATTTGAAATCTAGACTAACCACTAAATTTGCTGAAAAAATTGGTCCTGCAATGTTGAACTTGATGGTGACTCATGTAGTTGGAAGGTACAGACCACTAATTCAACTAAGTTAATAGCATCTTGTAGTCAATCAATACACTACGTTGTTCTTCCAATTAATATTTTTAATTGAATTATCACACTTTGTATATGATAGTGAAAGTAATGCAACATCATTATACTTAAGTAATGAAAGGAATGTAAGATCGTTATATTTTCAAAATCAATAACTTCTATTTTCAAATTCGTAGTTCAAAATTACATTTTCAAAAAATATGACTGGATGTGAAGATTACTCATTTTTAAAATAATGAGAATTTTAATTACTCATCACTTTATATGTAGGGTATAATTTTCAATATACTGTACCAAAAGCTGATTGTGTATTCTCCGGTCTAAAAAGTGTTCAAGGCATGATTTTAAATTCCGGACCACATCACGTGATGCGGCTGCAATATTATGGTTGCAGTAGTGTTCGCATCAGATCGGAATTGCGGTGTGATTGCAAATCACAATAAAAATCACATCATAATACCGCAACGGCCGCATCAACCTGCATCAGATTGCAAGAGATTATGCAATGCTCACAAAAATTATTTGGTCTAACTTCCTTTCTATTTATATCATAGATTTAAGATATATTTTGAAAGGATTAGTGATATTTAAAATGATGGCGAATTGTTAATGAACTATATATGAAAATTTAAATAGAAAATGGAATACATGTGAAATATAAAATAAATAATAAAATATGATATTTTATGTTCATAAATAATTTATGCTGAAACAACCGTAATTCACATCGTAACAATCACAATAGCCGCAACGGCAGTGGCCACAACCGCAATCGCAATTTAAAATGATGGTTCCAAGTATTAGAGTATCGATTGAGGAAGATCTATAAGCCTTCAAATGTCAGTCACTTGTCTCTACAATGATTACTTTTATCAAGAGATTTCTCTTTGGATCTGATCCATGTAATACTATAATCTTAATCTTTAATAGATCAACATTTAATCATAATTAATATGCATGCTCGTCTGCTTATTTGACTTCCATACTAGAGTTTTGCATTAGTTTATTATTGAATTAATTCCAACAGATAAGCCTTTTTTTAATATTGAAGCACTACTTGGTAAAGAATCCAAAGTCTTTAATCGCTTAGAATTTTGATGTAAGTAAAACTTACAAACTTTTTATTGCTTTCACTACAAGAAAAATCAAAGCATGCCAGGAGTTTTATCCCTCGCAAAAAAAAGTGATGTTACTAGGGATTTTATCCCTTGCAATGCAAACTTTAAAAAAATGAAAAAAAAAACATTTTGACAGGGTTACACCCGCGCAAGTTTTTAGAGGCAAATTCAAATTTATTGATATTAAGAAAATACCAGTTTAATCTAATCTTTTTTAAGCAAGACTTCCATAATCACTTTGTCCAAGTTCATGTATGAACAACCGCCAGGTTTTGTGTCATTCTCTGCTTTTTTCTTCATCTCTATAGCCTTTTTCTTCATCCTCTTTCCTTTCTCTCCCACCATTAATTCATTAATCAATTTCTCTACCTCTTCTCTCTTTACATCCGTATCAATTTCGAGTCCAATCTCCCATTCATGGCAAATAAGTCTGCTGTTTAATGGTTGATCAGCGAAAAATGGCCAACACAACATTGGCACTCCAGCACAAACACTTTCAGTGGTTGAGTTCCATCCGCAATGAGTCAAGAATCCACCAATTGAAGGATGGTTCAAAATCTTCTCTTGTGGACACCAACTTGCTATTAGACCTCTATCTGCAATTTCATTGACAAACTCAGATGACAAAACCACTGAGCCACCAATGACAAGATCAGGCCTAATAATCCACAAAAAGGGTTTTTTACTGTTGGCCAAACCCCATGCAAACTCTAACAGTTTCTCTTCAGACATAACCGTTATGCTTCCGAAATTTACATAAACAACAGATCCTGCTTCTTTGAATTCAAGCCATTCAAGACATTTAGTATCTTCTTTCCAAAGATTAGAATCTAAATATTCCAGATGATAATGTGGGCTTTGATTTAAAATCGAAGCAACTGGCCCGATGGTGTATAGAGAAGGGAATATAGAATTGAGAGCATTCATAATATCATTCTCAAGTTCATTAGAAGTATTCAAAATCAACGCAGAGGCCGCGTGACATTTATCTCTCACTTCAGTGGCGAATTTTACATACAAATCATTTGGATCTGTTATCCTTATTAAAGTAGTAATTTCCTTCAATCTAAAGTTTTTTAAACCCGGAATCCAGTCAGCTTTAGTGTCCAAATATTCATTTGTTTGATAACTCATATCTGCGAATCATGATTGAAAAAGTTTACAAATCGAAGTTATATATTAGGGTTTCAAAACACATGCATAAAATAATAAGAAGGATCATAAATAATTACCTTTGAGTGGTAGTTCACCAGTTTGAAACAATTTTGAAACGTAACAAGAAGACCAGAAGTAACCTGCACTACACGGAGAATAGAGAACAATTGGGAGTGCACGCTCTTCAGCATAATCAACCGTAAATGGCATGTAACAATCAGAAACAAAGCAAGTTACTGGTGGAATAAGACCAGCAGTGGCAGATTCATGAAGTTTAGCAAGAAGTTCACCAAAGAATCGGTGGAAGTTCTTCAAGATTGATTCATTGAGAGAGCGTATGTCTTGACTAACATCACCGTCGCCATCGATTGAAGTTAAGCCATCGGGAATACTCTCAAATGTGAAGTCAGTTAAACCATCAAAGGCATTAGGACCCTTTGATTTGAGCAAGCGTTTGTGGTTGTATTCAGTGTTGACAAAGGTTATGTGAAAGCCTCTGAGGTGAAGAAGTTTTGCTAGTTTCAACAATGCACTGATATGGCCTTGAAGTGGAAACGGAGTTAACACAGCATGTGGCTTACTCATATCTAATATTTTTTCTTATGCAATTTTAAAATGAGTATAAGTGCTAAATATATATATTTTTATCTTTTTATTCTTACAACATTTCAATATTTTTAAATTGGGAGAAATACTGAAGTTAATATTAATATTTAAAAAATTGGGAAATAACGCGAGTTTTTCGTATTCCACCTAAACATTGCAGCCGTGTCATTTCCTTTTTATATAAAGAAAATTAGGCAAATAAAATTTAAAAGGTTAAAAATTACATATTTTTTATTTAAATACAAAATATGGAAAAATAATACAATTTTCCATATTATATTAGTATGTCTTGTCTATGGAAAAATAATACAAAATATAATATCTATAAAACTAAATACCATAACAATGAATTAAATACAATTCCATTGATTAATTTCCCAATTCTATAAATTAAATAAAAAATATGTAATTTTGAGAAATGAATACATTTAGAAATTTGTTAATTTAATTTTGGAAATTTCTATTTTTAAGAAAAATTTGTATCAAGCCTTTTTTGAAATCTCTAAAAAATTTCAATAAGTAAACATTCACTGTATGACTTAAAAAATCCAAAAGGTAAGATCCACAAAATTATAATATTATAACAATGAATTAAAGACATTTCTATTGATTTTTCAATTATATAAACATTTTGAAATTTAAAAATAAATCATAAACTATTGAATTTTTTTTTTGAAAAGTTTCATTGCTAAAACAGAAGGGATACATTACATAGCAACTAGCACAAGGAATATCGAGGCATCTCTACAAAAACAGAAAACTAAGACATACAGGTAAACCATAACATACATAAAAATAAGAGTGTTGCTATCCTTACACTCTATTCTTACACTATGTAGTTACACCATGTCAAATACAGCAACGCATGAGTACTTTTGTATTGGAAAAAGTGAAGAGTGATTATTAAATATAAATAAAATCAAACAAACCGTATAAAAATACGGTGTAGTTGTAAACTAAAGTGTATGAATATCATTTCTGTAAAAATAAAAACCAAAACACGCCGAAAAATAGAAAAAGAAAAAATCTTTCACCAACATATCACTAAAGAGGATGTCATTGCAAAAACCTTGTTGGAACAGGCAACCACTAAGAGTGGAGAATAAACTATGTGGAGTGATAATTGATTATTGAGGCTGAAAAATGGTGATCATGAGATATCCAAAAGATATATATACATTTAGAATTAAATGAGGTACAAACAACAAACATAAAAACATAAAATTCTATAGCTGTAATCGGTTACAGTCCTACGGTAATCGGTTACATAACGCTTATGTTTTAACTGTAATCGATTATAGTCTATGTGTAACCGGTTATTCAACGATTTTGTTTGAGCTATAACCGATTACAACGCCGCAGTAATCAGTTACATGTACTTGAATTATACTTCTCACTTAACACACCACCTTAATTCATGTGCTCTAAGTCTTCCCTGTCCATATGCTTCCTCAATCTTTTGAACACTTCAATCGATATTCACTTGGTCAGAAAATCAGCCTTTTAGTATTCACTTCCACAATACCCCAACCTCAATCTTCCTACACTAACAAGTGTTAAATAGTGAAATCTCATCTCAATATGCTTGCTTCTCCCATATGCAATGAGATTCTTAGCAAGGTTTATAGCGGAAACATTGTCCACTATGAACGTTACAGCCTCACCCACTTCACTACACACCTCCTTCAACATAGCCATCAACCATACGGCTTGACACACTCACAACAAAATTGCAATATACTGTGCCTCACAAAAAGACATCGCCACTATTGGTTCCTTCTTCGAACACAGTGATATTAGTGTTTCTTTAAACATAAAAGATGTATCCAACTGTGGATTTTCTGTCATTTATATCTCCGCACCAGTTAGAGTCGGTATATTCGAGTAAATTGTTCTTTCTACCCTTGTCCACTGGGAAAAACAGAATTTTGTAGCCAATAGATCCTTTGATGTATCTTAGGATCGTCTTGACTGCTGCCAAGTGATACACCTTCAGTCTCTCCATGAATATGCTCACAATTTTGACACTAAAAGCCAAATTCGGTCTTGTAATACACAAGTACCGTAAAGATACAATCAACCTCCGTTACTGAAGTTGGATTAACGTCCTACTCATGCTCATTCATTGATAGTTGCAACCTTGGTTTAGCTGGAGTAATACAATGTTCCATTTTAAATTTCTTCAAAATTTCAAGAGCATATCTTCTTTGGTGCATGAGCAGTCTCTTCTTGAACTTGTAAAGCTCAATGCCAAGGAATTATGTCATGAGGCCTAGGCCGGTCATCTCAAATTCCTTCATAATTCCGTCCTTGAACTTAGAGATGACACCTTCATTGCTGCCCCTAATCAACAAATCGTGCACTTAGAGACAAAGAATTATCATCCCTTTATTTGCACCATTCTTCACATACACACCTTGTTCAAATACACATTTGTTGAATTCTATCTTTTTTAAGAAATCATCCACCCTCTTGTTCCAATCCTTTGGAGCTTATTTCAACCCGTACAAAGCCTTCTTGAATCTATAAAACTTCGATTCCTATTTTTTCACAGTGAAACTAGTGGTTTTCTCCACATATACCCCCTCTTCCAACAGTCTGTTTAAAAATGTATATTTTATGTCCATTTGATAAATGGATTTGTTGTTGTTGTTTGCAGTGCCAACAACAAATCAGATGGTCTTAATTCTTGCTACCGGTGTGAATACTTCCTTAAATTCTATTCCCTCCTTTTGTGAAAATTTCTTAGGCACCAATCTAGCTTTGTGCTTCACAACATCTCTTTTGGGATTTGCTTTGACATTATACACCCATTTCACACCTATAGGTTTATTCACTTGAAGCAAATCAACCATCTCTTGAGTCTTATTTTTCTCAATTGATTCCAATTCCTCTTTCATAGCACAAATCCATTTTGAATCACTCAAAACCTCATGCATTTTAACAGAGTAAGATTCGACAATGAGTACAAAATGGACAATGTCACAATCATCATTAACTTCATTATCTTGGAATAGATCACAATCTTGAAGTCTTGCTGGAAAACTTATTTATCTTGTTGATTTTCTGCCTTTTCTTCCTTATGCATAGCCCTTTGTGCAACTGAAGCACCTTCTACAAATGGATTAACACAATTCTTGATTACTTCAAGAACATCTTGATAACCAAATAACACCATCATCTATTTGCACAATTTATCATAATTCTTCGCGTCGAGAATTGGGAGATTCGTGGGGATTCGTTCATTGGAAGCGGAAAGTACTTTTGCACTCTAAGTATTTGATGGATCGAAACAAGCTTTTGATGCCAAATGTTGGAATAAACAACCACAAAAATGGTGAATTAACAGTATGGAGAGAGAGAGAGAGAGAGAGAGAGAGAGAGAGAGAGAGAGAGAGAGGGAGAGAGAGGGAGAGGGAGAGGGAGAATGAGATAGAGTGATTATTGAGGGTGAAAATGGTGATAGTTTATTATTAAGATACCTAAAGAGTATATATTGTGAGTGCACTTGTCCGTTATATGTTTTGTATGATGTCAAAACTAGGAAAATTTTAGCATTTTTTTATATTGGACGATATCTCTGGGTCATTATGTGCACCTTTGCATTAGGGATCTTAGAATTCACTTAGAACATGTTTGGAAAAGGTATCATGAATCAAAAATTAGTTTCATGACATTAAAAATCAGTTTCATGCATTAAAAATCAAATTTTGCTCAAAATACAGGTCTATGTATCGACACATAAGTTGTATGAGTCGACACATGTTCTTCAATAATAAAGCATGTAGCTTTTGTTTTCATGTGTTGACACATACAGCATTTCAGGTGGGCACGTGCTATAAGATTCACTCATATGTGTCGACATATACGATTTTTAGGTCGACACATGTAATGCATTTTTAAAGCCTATAGCTTTTGTTTGAATGTGTCGACACATGATCTGATACAGGTTGACACATGCACTAATATGTGTCGAAACATGACTTATATGTGTCGACACATGTTGTAGTTTTTCTGAAAAAATTACATTCTTTTTCAAATTTCCAGGCTTCCCTTTTGCCTCTAACTTGTACACTTACAAATACTTCATACATGCATCATTTTAAACTTGATGAAACTATAAACACATACAAATGTTGCATATTGAATGTTGGTGCTGCTATCCTCCTTGAATAACGCCCTTCTTGACCAAGACCGTTGTGTAATACGGTGAACTGACTTTTTTAATAATGTCGCGGTAAGCAAGAGTCGCCACCGACTTTTATTTTATCCAATTTAAAGAAAGGCTAAAAGAACAGGAAAGACCTTTTGAAAGATTTTGAGTTCGGGGGGTAAGTTATACAAAGGGAAGGTGTAAGGCACCCTTTGCATCCATGGTTATCCATGGGCTCTTAATTGCTTAGCTCACTTTGTTTGTTTGATTTGTTTGAAAAGCGGTGTGCGAATAGTAAAAGGTTTCGTTAAGGACTTTAGCTTATAAATAAGCGTAGCCTTGTTTGAAATTATTTTGAAATAGGAGGTGTGAAAAGTAAACTTTGAAGAAGAACTTTAGCTTGTAAATAAGCGTAGTCTTTTTGAAAAGTATTTGAAAATTAATGGGAAAATAGTTTGATTTTGAATTTTGAATTTGAATGGAGCAAGCAATTACTAGCAACTTACCCTAAGTTTAAAAATTTGTTCTTTTAGCTTTTCGAGGCGAAAGGATCTATCCATGCCATAAGAGGACAGGAAGCCTTTCAATTGGATGTTTAAGGGTCATCGAGTAATCGTTCGCCATAAGACTGTCCCATGCCATAAAGAGGGCAGGTAGTCTAAGGGAAGGATATAATAGTCATTAATCTTTTTAGGCATCATGCGAGGATACCTTAGCAATTGGGACAATCATCATATAAGGCAACATCGAGGGACAAACTTGATGATGATAATGAACTTAGGGCAACATTTGTTTTGCTTTAGGTATCCTCGGAATCGAGGGACTTGACTATTTAGTACACTTAGAGGCAGCAAGGCAACAGGCAACAGAAGAGGTTACCCTAAAGGTGAGTGTGTGCAGCAATCACGTGGTTAACTTCGATTACATTTATCTTGTAATTAGGTGATCTATGTTCAGTTCATGGTTTGCACTCCCTAAGATTACTAACCACGCAGTTTAACATAAAGCAGTAATAATAGCAATATGGGGAAGGGGAAAATGAAACCAGCGGATCCCCAATAGGGTTTGGCATAAGTAATAATAAAAGACAGAAAATATCAGGGTTAAGGTTTAGGGTTACCAATACTCGTGGCTTCGGCAATCGACAAACCCTGAAAATTGGAAAAGAAAGAATAAACAGAAGGGTGAGTGCATTATCAGTTCGGAGGCAAACAGAATTAACCCTAAAAATAAAGAATAAAGAAATTTAAAATAAATAAAGCAAATGGGCACTTAGCTTCGAATTTGATCTGATATGGTTGGCGGGAAGTCTCGAAGGTACCCCTGAAAAAGGCAAAGGCAAAAAGTATGAAGGCAAGACAAACCCCGATTTTAAAAGGAAACAAAATAGACTTTTAATTTTAATAAATAGGATACTTAGCTTTGAGTCTGGATCAGGCGCGTTGTCGGAAGGAACCATGTTGATAACCCTGAAAAGGCGTAAAAGAAATATTTAGTGTAGGGCATGTTCTTCGTAAACCCTGATTAGGGTACGAATTTAAATAAGAAAACACAAACGATTTAATTAATTATTGGTCCGCGACCTAATTAATTAAATCGATGGCAAAAAAAAAAGATTAAAATGTATGACATTCTCATAATTTTCATTAATTAAAACAATTATTCATGGTTTTCTAAAAAATATTCAACTAGATAAAACCAATTAAATAAAATAATTAAATAAATAAGATAAATGTTTTATTATAAATAAATAACTAAAAATAAAAAGTTTTTTTTAAAAAAAATAAAAAGTTTTATTTTATATATAAACAAACATATATGTATATATATATAACTAAAAACAGTTTATATAATAATAAATAAATAAAATTAAAAAAAGCTTAGCTTAGGATCTTGTGTGGTGGAGTCCTCGAAGGTGTATGGTGGACTTCATTCTTGTGGCCTTCAGATCTAGCTCTGATGAAGATCTGGTCATCCTATGGTGAAACGATGAGGTCATACGGTAAGGGTGCGCATCCCATACACACTGGATCGCGGCTTTTGTAGAGACGGTTCTGGATGTTCTGGACGCTGATACCGATCCAATCTCCCTCAGAGAGTGTCGAGCTAGCTTCTACGATCCTCAGAATGGCTTGAATTGATCGAATTCTCAGTCTGTAGAAATCTGGAATGCCACGGTTTTTATGATTCTGTTAGCGTCCTTTGGTGCCAAGTCCTCCTCTTTACTGGTTCTCTTTTCTGCAACAATCAATAAAACAATAAAACTGGTACAAGTGTTAATTTTTTGTGTTATAGTTAGTGTGATGGAAATTCATTATAGAAATTCTATATGGAAATTCTATATTGTTATGTTAATTCATGGCCTCTTGGGGTAACTTGTAGAATTGGTTCCTGAAAAAGATAGAAAAAAAATTGTATATACGTGAGTGGAGAGAATGAAGAAATAAGGGTTTGAAAAAAAAGGTTTTTTTGTCTAGGTTAGAATGTGATAAATTGTTAGTTTATATAGGAAAAATATTAGGTAAATAAAAAAGGGAAGTAAATTAATTTGATAAATCTCAATAATCAAAAATTCAAAATTCAATTAAATTGATTTTGATTTTGTGACTATTTTAATCAATCAAATCAAATTATTTCTAAAACTATAAAAGTGAATAAAATCTTTTCAAATTCTTTTTTTATTTTATGATTTTTTTGTATATTTTTATGATAAAAATAGAAAAAAAGAAAAAAAATAATATTTTTAAAATGTCTAATAAATAAATACGAAAATAATATTTAAATAATAAAAAAATAAATTTTTTGTGATTTTTGAATATAAATATAAATTTAAAATAAAATCGAAACCAAAGTTAGAGACAAATAACATGGGCAACATGTCAGTAGTGGAATTCGAATTCGGGACTGCATACCTGCAAACCTTACCTCCTTACCAATTGTGTCATATCATTTGTTCAAAATAAATTGACATTTGCAAATATATGAGGGCAAATTTTGGGGTATGACAGCTGCCCCTGTTCAATCTTCTTAAACCTGAAGATATAGAGTGGTTTGTGTGCCAGTCGGTATCTGAAGGTGGAAGATGATTGAACACTAGAATACCAAGAAATTTGCCCTAGCTGAAGTAGGGACTTTTGTCGGAGATGGGCTTGAAGATGCCATCCAGGTGTTTGAAGTGTTTGAGAAGTGTTGTTTGTGTTTTGATCGTGTCATTACCGTTCGTAGTAGATGAATTAGATCTTTGAGAGTTTGATCGTGTCAGCACCGTTCGTAGTAACTGAATTAGACTTAGGAAATATTTGATCGTGTCCACATCGTTCGTGATGATGGAATTAGATCTCTTTAAAGGTTGATCGTGTCGGTACTGTTCGTAGTAACCGAATTAGATATTTTGTCGTGTCAGTACCGTTCGTAGTAGCTGAATTAGACTGGGAAAGTCAGTGATCGTGTCTACACCGTTCGTGATGATAGAATTAGATCTCTGAGAGTTGATCGTGTCAGTACCGTTCGTAGTAACCGAATTAGATCTTAGAAGCAGTTGATCGTGTCCACACCGTTTGTGATGATGGAATTAGATCTTGAGGAGATAATCGCGTCTACATCGTTCGTGATGGTAGAATTAGATTCTCTTGTCGTGTCAGCACCGTTCGTAGTAACTGAATTAGACTTAGTTGGTCATTGATCGTGTCTACACCGTTCGTGATGATAGAATTAGATCTCTGAGCGTTGACCGTGTCAGTACCGTTCGTAGTAACCGAATTAGATCTTTTGTCGTGTCAGTACTGTTCGTAGTAGCTGAATTAGACTTTGAAAGTGATCGTGTCATTACCGTTCGTGGTAAATGAATTAGATCTTCGAGCGTTGATCGTGTCAGTACCATTCGTAGTAGCTGAATTAGATCTTGGAAAGTTGGAGATTTCGTTCATTTGTCGGTACCTGTATTCTGAAAAAGGTAAGGTTAATCTTTATGCAATGTCATGATGCATGAGTTATGTAATGAATCCCTCAAAATAAATGAGAGCTTTTGCATGTTATGTATGAGGTAATGTATGCAGTGTATGAATATGTTTATGACATATGATATGTGAATATGATTTATGTTGTCTTTGATTAAGAAAGTAGATCTTTATGTCCTTGTGATTTTGATGTCTAATCTTGCTTTGGAGATGCTCAGCTGGGAATTTATAATTTCTGCTTGGGGATGACCAGTAAAAAGTATTTGGAAGAGAGCAGAGTGTTGGAGAACCAGCAGTGTTGAAGATGTAAACTCTGTTGGGGAGTCATGTCTTTGTCGGGACGAATATGTTTGAAGATATCTTCTTAATGATTACTCTGTGGGGAAATGATCTTATGACCGTGGCTCTGTGGGGAGATGTGGGTGTCTTGAAAGTTGCCCCCAGTATTATAGTACCTACCATTCCTGGATTTAATTAGGACACGCCACTGAATGTTGATCAAGATGTCAAACTGGACTTGCATAGATTTGCCCCAGTTAGTAGGAACTTTGGAAAGATTCGCCTCGCGAGGACTTTATGAGATGTGAACTATGGGCGACATGCCCCTAGTAATCGTAGGCCCCAGACAATGTCCTATGTTGGTTGAGAAGTAGCTTCAAATCTACTTGGATGCATGCCCCTGATTGTTTTGGCATCCTTAAGAGATTCTCAGAATCTTGACTTGATTGCCCCAGATTGATTGGACGAAGCGTGCCATGTCCTTTGTATACGTAGGAGACATGGCTTCTTGGAGTAATATTGTCTGTCGGGATGACTTTCAGTCATTAGTTGTACCCTGTGCAAATTCTTTCTGTTGCTAACATTTGAAATTATGTAGCAAAATATGTTTAATAATGAATTCATGAGATGCAATGCATACGTCTGTCTTGAGTTTTTGAAAAAGCATTAAAAAAAAAGAGATGTAAAAGCGTGATATTTGTAAAAAACATGCTATTTTGTAGAAGCGAAATATCGACTCAGCATTTTAGTAAACCTTAAGGAGTCGGGATACCTTTTTGGTGACAATATGCTTTCGAACTAACCATGCTTCAATTAGGACTTTCAAGGGTTGTAACGTGGCTTGGTTCACGGTTTAAGAAACAAAAGATAAAGGCTCAAAATTTGATTGTACCCACCCCTCTTCGTGATGATCTTCAGTCCTAAGCTCAGTTAATTCAACTTATGCATTCGGGTTCCAAGAGACTTTTGGATTTGCACCTTTAATAATGATGATGGTTCACAAGCAAAGAGAACTTTTGAGATGACAGTCGCTTCTTCCTTTTGGTAGTCACAACATTGTGTTGTTCAGGAATTTGTTGACTTCTTTTTTCATCTTTTTGATATCCCTAATTTTTGCCTGAACTGTCTATTTCGGAGCTTACAGTCAGCGGGATGCCTTGATTTTGCCTAAGTCGTCTTTTGATTTTTGACTTAGCAGGCTTTTCTTTGTATATATATTTTTCATTTTTTCTTTTGAAGATATTGACTGTCTTGTTTGATGATTGACGAACCATCATTGTCTTTTGATTGACATCTCCAACACTTCTTTGATGTGTGCGGATGACCGTTTGTGATTGAAGCCTTTGTTGAAAGGTGTACTGAATGATTCTCTTAAACTAGAATGCACAGCCAAATTAACTGAGAACTACCATGCCCCAGGTTATGATCAAGGGTTTTAATTAGTACAAGAAATAAACTTCTACTTCTTAGGCTCAAAGGGGTTGACGAGGGATTAACATCCTTATATCTCCACTGTTTAGGAATTGAAACAATGCCTGTACATCGTCAGCATAGTCCGCTCAAAAGCATACTGTATGAGGTTGCGGTATCGTTTTCGTCATCCTCCCTCAAAAGGTATACAACTTTAGCCAGAGTTGAGTATCATAAAACATATGCAAAGTAAAGACGTAATTTAAAATGAGCGATAACGAAATAATTTATTCAAGACAAATATATGCAATGCACTGATGGTGATTATTAAAACAGATAATGTCTATCATAATTCGAATGTTTAAACAAACAGAGAAGAAACATGCAAATGAAAGTAGATCTAATGATCCAAAAGTTCGTTCGTCGAGATGTCAATCAATCTTGTCATGACTAGGCATAGGAGCGGTGATCACCACAGGGGTTTCAAGAGGGTTGGATTTGATTTCTCCGTCATTGATCAGATCTTGTATCTTATTCTTTAATGTCCAGCAATCGTTTATGTAATGTCCAAGACTGTTGGAATGGCACGCGCACCTCGCATTGGGTTTATAGTAGGTGTTAGAATTCTTAGGAGCATCCCTCAGAATAATCAATCTGATTTTCAACAGATGTTGTAATGCTTGAGCCAACGATATATTGATCTTGGTGAATTGACGCTTAGGTGCATCTGGCTTGCGTTGTTGTTGTGGAACTGGTGTAGGACATCAGAACGAGTTATTCATGAAACCATATCTGAAGAGGAATGCCAGAACGGGTCGTACATTAGACCATATCTAGAAGTAGGAAATCAGAACGAGTTATTCATTAAACCATATCTGAAGAGAACATCAGAACGAGCCATACACTAGACCATATCTGATGGAGGGTGTCAGAACGAATCGTACATTAGACCATATCTGATAGAGAATACCGGAACGGGTCGTACATTAGACCATATCTGGAAGTTGGAAATCAGAACGAGTTATTCATTAAACCATATCTGAAGAGAACATCAGAACGAGCCATACATTAGACCATGTCTGATGAAGGGTGTCAGAACGAGTCGAACATTAGACCATATCTGATAGAGAATACCGGAACGGGTCGTACATTAGACCATATCTGATAGAGAATGCTTGCTTGTTAGAGTCGATGAGTTATTCGACGAAGTTTTGGAATGTAAAAGGGCTTGTCAGAATGAATCTCCAGCTCGATTATATTTGAGACGAATGATTGTCGAGGCGGAACCTGAAAACAAAGTTAGAAATATGCAATGTCATGAATGCAAATGAAATGTTTTCAAGGATCTTTAAGGAATTTAGTTAGCAGCATTGGAGAGTGATTCGGTCGCATATTTGTTTGAAGAATTACGACTTTTGTCTTTGAACATCCTTCTTTGAGAATCAAGCTCACCATATCGAGTGGGTCATCGCCTCTGATTCAGGATACATGGCTAGAGGAAAATAAATCCTCTTGCCCCTTTGATGGGTACGGTGTCTTTGAATTGGAAGGTACGTGGCCAAAGGAAAGTAAATCTTCTTGCCCCTAGTTAGGAATTCCGTCCTTGATAAGAGATTGTGCACTTTGAATCCCTAAGATCCTTGAAAGGGTTAGTTTACAGGTGATGTTATGATGTTATGATGTCATGCAGATGCAATGCATTAAGTAAGGCATAAGGTCATAAGGACGAGACGTCCTACAGGAAAACCCTGCGAGGAAATAAAAGGTTAGAGCATAAGGTAACGAGGACGAGATGTCCTACAAGCAAATCTTGCAAGGAAATAGAAAGGTAGAGCATATGGTAATAAGGACGAAATGTCCTACAAGCAAATCCTGCAAGGAAACCAAAAGGTTAGATAACAAGCAAGTCACACAAGAGTCCTTAAGTTTAAAGGCTTGCATGAAGTATGACCAGGTGACTACCCTTCCCCCAAAGGTACTTCTAGGGATAAGGATGATATCAGCAACGGGTTCTACCAGGTGACCCAGAATTGTCAGCCCTTCTAAAGCACCCTCGAACATGGTACATGCATACCACGCAATGATACTTTGAGAAAGAACCTATCTGAGTTGTAGTATCGGGTAGCGACTATGCCCTTAACATGCATCAAGAGTAGTCCTCCCACTACGTTCCTAAAGGCCAAGATGGGTTGAAGGTGACTAAAGGTCCCTGAGCTCCGACGCACCCAAAGATACATGCGTAAACCTCTCTCATGCAAAAGAGGTACACAATAACCAATGGAGGCCTAACTCAAGCGCGAACTTCATTTTGACCAATCCCAAGCATGCACAAGGGAGGTCTCCATGACTATGCCGCTCCTATCTTAAGGTGCACTCGAATCCGGGTATAGGATTTATCTTCCATTCAATACCCAAAACAATCTTGGAAAATAAAGCAAACAAACAAACAATAAAGTGATCCTAAACTCTAAGGTAACCCCTCTTTTATTCGAAAGCATCCCCAGCAGAGTCGCCAGTTCTGTAATACGGTGAACTGACTTTTTTAATAATGTCGCGGTAAGCAAGAGTCGCCACCGACTTTTATTTTATCCAATTTAAAGAAAGGCTAAAAGAACAGGAAAGACCTTTTGAAAGATTTTGAGTTCGGGGGGTAAGTTATACAAAGGGAAGGTGTAAGGCACCCTTTGCATCCATGGTTATCCATGGGCTCTTAATTGCTTAGCTCACTTTGTTTGTTTGATTTGTTTGAAAAGCGGTGTGCGAATAGTAAAAGGTTTCGTTAAGGACTTTAGCTTATAAATAAGCGTAGCCTTGTTTGAAATTATTTTGAAATAGGAGGTGTGAAAAGTAAACTTTGAAGAAGAACTTTAGCTTGTAAATAAGCGTAGTCTTTTTGAAAAGTATTTGAAAATTAATGGGAAAATAGTTTGATTTTGAATTTTGAATTTGAATGGAGCAAGCAATTACTAGCAACTTACCCTAAGTTTAAAAATTTGTTCTTTTAGCTTTTCGAGGCGAAAGGATCTATCCATGCCATAAGAGGACAGGAAGCCTTTCAATTGGATGTTTAAGGGTCATCGAGTAATCGTTCGCCATAAGACTGTCCCATGCCATAAAGAGGGCAGGTAGTCTAAGGGAAGGATATAATAGTCATTAATCTTTTTAGGCATCATGCGAGGATACCTTAGCAATTGGGACAATCATCATATAAGGCAACATCGAGGGACAAACTTGATGATGATAATGAACTTAGGGCAACATTTGTTTTGCTTTAGGTATCCTCGGAATCGAGGGACTTGACTATTTAGTACACTTAGAGGCAGCAAGGCAACAGGCAACAGAAGAGGTTACCCTAAAGGTGAGTGTGTGCAGCAATCACGTGGTTAACTTCGATTACATTTATCTTGTAATTAGGTGATCTATGTTCAGTTCATGGTTTGCACTCCCTAAGATTACTAACCACGCAGTTTAACATAAAGCAGTAATAATAGCAATATGGGGAAGGGGAAAATGAAACCAGCGGATCCCCAATAGGGTTTGGCATAAGTAATAATAAAAGACAGAAAATATCAGGGTTAAGGTTTAGGGTTACCAATACTCGTGGCTTCGGCAATCGACAAACCCTGAAAATTGGAAAAGAAAGAATAAACAGAAGGGTGAGTGCATTATCAGTTCGGAGGCAAACAGAATTAACCCTAAAAATAAAGAATAAAGAAATTTAAAATAAATAAAGCAAATGGGCACTTAGCTTCGAATTTGATCTGATATGGTTGGCGGGAAGTCTCGAAGGTACCCCTGAAAAAGGCAAAGGCAAAAAGTATGAAGGCAAGACAAACCCCGATTTTAAAAGGAAACAAAATAGACTTTTAATTTTAATAAATAGGATACTTAGCTTTGAGTCTGGATCAGGCGCGTTGTCGGAAGGAACCATGTTGATAACCCTGAAAAGGCGTAAAAGAAATATTTAGTGTAGGGCATGTTCTTCGTAAACCCTGATTAGGGTACGAATTTAAATAAGAAAACACAAACGATTTAATTAATTATTGGTCCGCGACCTAATTAATTAAATCGATGGCAAAAAAAAAAGATTAAAATGTATGACATTCTCATAATTTTCATTAATTAAAACAATTATTCATGGTTTTCTAAAAAATATTCAACTAGATAAAACCAATTAAATAAAATAATTAAATAAATAAGATAAATGTTTTATTATAAATAAATAACTAAAAATAAAAAGTTTTTTTTAAAAAAAATAAAAAGTTTTATTTTATATATAAACAAACATATATGTATATATATATAACTAAAAACAGTTTATATAATAATAAATAAATAAAATTAAAAAAAGCTTAGCTTAGGATCTTGTGTGGTGGAGTCCTCGAAGGTGTATGGTGGACTTCATTCTTGTGGCCTTCAGATCTAGCTCTGATGAAGATCTGGTCATCCTATGGTGAAACGATGAGGTCATACGGTAAGGGTGCGCATCCCATACACACTGGATCGCGGCTTTTGTAGAGACGGTTCTGGATGTTCTGGACGCTGATACCGATCCAATCTCCCTCAGAGAGTGTCGAGCTAGCTTCTACGATCCTCAGAATGGCTTGAATTGATCGAATTCTCAGTCTGTAGAAATCTGGAATGCCACGGTTTTTATGATTCTGTTAGCGTCCTTTGGTGCCAAGTCCTCCTCTTTACTGGTTCTCTTTTCTGCAACAATCAATAAAACAATAAAACTGGTACAAGTGTTAATTTTTTGTGTTATAGTTAGTGTGATGGAAATTCATTATAGAAATTCTATATGGAAATTCTATATTGTTATGTTAATTCATGGCCTCTTGGGGTAACTTGTAGAATTGGTTCCTGAAAAAGATAGAAAAAAAATTGTATATACGTGAGTGGAGAGAATGAAGAAATAAGGGTTTGAAAAAAAAGGTTTTTTTGTCTAGGTTAGAATGTGATAAATTGTTAGTTTATATAGGAAAAATATTAGGTAAATAAAAAAGGGAAGTAAATTAATTTGATAAATCTCAATAATCAAAAATTCAAAATTCAATTAAATTGATTTTGATTTTGTGACTATTTTAATCAATCAAATCAAATTATTTCTAAAACTATAAAAGTGAATAAAATCTTTTCAAATTCTTTTTTTATTTTATGATTTTTTTGTATATTTTTATGATAAAAATAGAAAAAAAGAAAAAAAATAATATTTTTAAAATGTCTAATAAATAAATACGAAAATAATATTTAAATAATAAAAAAATAAATTTTTTGTGATTTTTGAATATAAATATAAATTTAAAATAAAATCGAAACCAAAGTTAGAGACAAATAACATGGGCAACATGTCAGTAGTGGAATTCGAATTCGGGACTGCATACCTGCAAACCTTACCTCCTTACCAATTGTGTCATATCATTTGTTCAAAATAAATTGACATTTGCAAATATATGAGGGCAAATTTTGGGGTATGACACGTTGTCACAATCAAGGACCGTTAACTCCTAAGAAATTGCTTGGTTATTTAAAGAAGTCATCTCTTCTTATTATTCATAGTGTGTTGATTATTTCTTTTGTCCTTATGGCTTTTGTCCAAGTTTGGGTAAGTATCGTATGGGTATGGGCCTGTGATGAATGTACTTGTCAATTTGTGGCTAAAAAGGGGGAGAAAGGTTTTGTTCAGTTGTTGAGTCAGGAATTTGTTCTTGTAATAACTAGGTTTTATAACTGGGTTTCTGGGTTTACAAAGATGTCAAATAGGATGTTCGATCTTTCTTCTTTTTGTGTCTTGTGATCTGAGTTATGAACACAATTGTGTCTTGTGTTCTGAGTTACCTAGAATTGAAGTCTTCTCCCCTGAGTTTTCCTCTAGAGGCTTTAGTTTGGTGTTTGATTGCTGCTTAAGGGGTCTCATATGCCATATGACAGCTGGAGGAATTATTCAACAGTGGAAAAATTGGTTCATGGGTTGAGGGGGAGTGTATGTTATCTTCTTCCTTATGTACACCAAATGACTTCAGGACTTTCTACTCCTTTCCTGAAGTTATTGGACTATGGTGTTCAGGGTTGGATGGAAATGGTTAGACTGTTGTGAAAAGATGTTAAACAAGATGTCTTGACAACCTTCATTTGAGTGAGAAGAAATTCTCTATGTAGCTGTGTTTTGGAGTTGCTAAAGACTAACTCTTAGACATTTAGGTCTGCTACTAAAGTCTCAAATTGAGAGTTATATTTGAGAAGTGCATGAGTACGACTAGAGTACTACTGGACTTCTGTCACTTTTGATTGTTTGTTTTTGCTGCTGAAATCTGAATTGTGTTATGTAAATTTGTTTTAGCCAATATTTGCCAAATGGGGAGATTGTTAACTCTCTGATAGTATGATTGGTATTAATTCTAGTAAAAAAAATAGACAGCAACATATTAAATAGGATGTTTCAACTTGAAGCAAATTTATGTTGAACAAAATGTTCTATCAACTGCAACTGAAGAAACATGTCGAGAAAGATGTCCCATGCAGGATTATCCGACATCGTGACTATGTGTTAAGATGGACTCTTGGGATCTGTTTTGATTGTTACAGATGCAGAATATTTTGGAAATATTATGCAATCCAGTATGGCGCTTAATTTAGGGATAAAAGATTTTATCTTTTTTTTAAGATGTATTCATAGTTTCTAAATAAGGAGATTATTTAGGAAACTAATGATTGAAGACCTATTTTCAAGGAGAAGCTTTTGCATATTTTTAGCAGTTTCCTTGTTGCATTTTAAAGCCCAAATCTAGACCATATGTGTGCTTTAAATAGAAGACTACAAATATAATTTAAAAGTTGAACTTACGGTGGAATAGGTTAGGGTTTGTGTGTAAATTGTGAGGTTCTCTAATATCATTCTTGATAGAAGAGTAGGACTATTTTTGAGTCGTAAGTTATGTCATGCATTCATAATCTAGTAAGTATTGAATGTATGTATGTCACTTAAGTATCATTGATACGAGAATCTAAGTGTGTGTTGCTTGCGTCTCAAGCTATTGTTCTTGATCGAAGCTTTTAAGCAAGATCAAGTATTCTTGTTGATTAAGAGGTTCTTAATCTAGTATCACTTGTAATTGAAGATTGAGGTAAAGGGTCGTCAATATCAGTAACTGGGATTGTTAGTGTGAGACATCACTACGATGATAGGAAGTGAGAGGGGTTTCTCATATCTAGGAGGTTTTTAGGTATAAGGGCATTGGGTAGCGATTAAGTGAGAAGTTGTAAACCAGAGGTTGTTTAGCTTTGAATTGATAATACTAATAGTGGATTTCCTTCCTAGCTTGGTAGCCCCAATAGTAGGTGTTATTGTACACCGAACAGGGTTAACAATTTTGTGTGTTCAATTACTTATCATCCTTGCTTTTTACTCATGATTACCTTGCCACTGTATGTTATTCCGAGATCAATGTCTTGACATCTATTAGGACATTTGAGATTTGAAGGCAAGAATTTCACTACTGTTGTAACTTAATATGTAGTTGCTGGTGATTATAATTCAAAATTCTTATGGCTAAAGCAACAATTATTGGATTATGATTTAAAACTCAATAAGAATCATGTACTTCATTCTTGTACTTAAAATATAGAAATCCAACACCACTTCCTTAGGGATCTTGTTGAAAAGGGTGGTGTTATTTTTGAATATGTGGATACAAAAAATTAAATTGGCTGACATTTTCACGAAACCGTTATCCATAGAACCCTTTCACGAGATACGAAGGGAATTGAGAATCTTGGACTCTTTGTGTTTTAAATAGATTTAGGATCATATTTAATTCCATTTTCTATTTGTATTATGTTGTACACTAACATTTTCTTGTAGCAAGTTACATTTATGCCAACCCTATTGGTATGAATCTACTCCTTTTATATCTAGTTATACCATTGTTATATTTGTCTATTTGTTTACTTCTTACATTTTTTTATTTCATTCATTCAATGTTAAGCCGGTGTATGATTGTTTTTTATGCATTTAAAATCTTTTTAAGTGCAGTGGCGGAGTCAGAACAAAATTTTTGGGATGGCCGCTAAGGTAAACTAAAAATTATAAAATATAAAAAGTATAATATATAAAACATTTAAATTATAATTAAATTTAATAATATATTTAATAAACATAATTATATATTAAGACTGATTTGAGACAAATTTCAATTATAGAGATTTTTAAGATAGATTTTAGAGAAAATACAAAATTGTTTATTAGTTTTTTAAGAAATTTTATCCAAAATTCGTGTAAAATATTGAGACGGATTTTAAATGGAATCCCATTGTATACATAGAATTTGAAATGAATTTTAGACATAATGCAAAAATGTTATTTATTTTACTATTTTTTTATTTCATCTCAAATCTGTGTAAAATATTAAGACGAATTTGAAACAAAATTACGAAGAGTCTTTAAAATGATAATTCACAAAATACACATTTATTATTTATTTTAGTTATTTTTATGAAAATGTTGTCTCAATTTCTTATCAAATATTTAGACGAATTTAAATTCTTTATATAATCATTAAAATGTATTTTAAATATAATACACAACTATTATTATTATTATTATTATTTTGTAATTCCCGTTACAAAACCTTGTGAAATATTGAAAAAGATTTAAAAAAAGTTCAATAATATAAAGCATTTGAGATAGGTTTTAGACAAAATATAGAGTATAGCTTATAAAAAATAATGCAAAATATTAATAATAATTAATTCAGTTGAATAATTAATAATGACAATAATAGTTAGTTTTGACATGGAGAGTGGAGTTGTAGCTTATAGAGTCAAATATAGATATAAAGCTATATAGTTGAGTGTGAGTATAGTGTATGATGTGGGACCATAACACCTAATTGGAACTAGTAGTACATCTCAATGTTTAGTGTTTACTAATACTTTTAATGTATCACTGGTATAAACTTAATGCATTATATTTTCCAGCTGGTAATTGTAAGAGGATATGAATTTTACTTTTAAAAAAGAAAAATGGGGTGGACGTGGCCTTCCTTTGCCACCTCCTAGCTCCGCCACTGTTTAAGTGCATCAAGTTAATTATGTGCATTTCAGCATCATTTTGTTTTGTTCATGCATTATTTAATCTTTCATTCTATACATTTTAATCACGTATTTGTGTTGCTCTGCAATCTTATGTCTATTTGCATATATTGTTGCATTTGTCTATCTTCGTATATCTGAAATATATCATCTAGTTTTGTATATTCTTCTTAGCTATTTTTAGCTCATTTGCTTCTCTATATTATCATCTGTGTCACTAGTTATTTTGTGTATAAGATCATTAGCATCTATCTCTTTTTAATCTTGTCAAAAGGGGAATAAGTTATTCTCTACATAATTACTTTGGTAGTGCTGTGTAGAAGCCTACATACAAAGTGAGAGTTCTTCTCATTCTTCAGACAGACCATCGCTCAAGATATTGGTAGGATCGAGGAAACATCGCTGCAGAATCGAGACTTTGGAAAAGAATTGTTGGGGCTGAAAGATTCAAGATGATTTAGATTAAATATTTTGCAAATATTAGGTTTGGATACTATGTACAAGTTAACGGATCCATATTAAATATATTTATATTTTACGCATAATTTGGAAATTGAGATTGTACTAAACATTGTGTAATATGTCACACACTATAATGGTAGACCAAAATTTTCAATGGAAAACCATTGCAGAGTGGAGTAGACTTAGCAGGGATGATCGCCAAACCACTATAAATCCGACATACACACACTATATATATATATATATATATATATATATATATATATATATATATATATATATATATATATATATATATATATATATATATATATATATATATATATATATATGAATATATGAGAATGATTAAGTTATATGAGAATGTAATAACAACCATTGGATTTATATTTAATGGTTGAGGATAAAAGATATTTTTTAAAATTTAATTAATAATTTCTCATTCCTCTTAATGACACATGATTTATTAAATATCACAATTTAATCTCAACCATTCCTTTTTCAATCTAATGGTTCTTATTCATTCTCACATTCTCATATAATTTATTCATTCTCTCTCTCTCTCTATATATATCTATATATATATATATATATATATATATATATATATATATATATATATATATATATATATATATATATATATATATATATATATATATATATATATATATATATATATATATATATATATATATATATATATATATATATATAAAATTTCTTAGAAATTACATGTTTGGTTATTTTTACATTTTTACTATAATTGCATGTCATTAGATTTTTTTTGGTAGAGATTTATTGATTAAGTGTAGGTTTTATTAGAATCGACACTTTGGTTTTGTATTGTTGTTGATTAAGGCTGAAAATTGTGGTGTTAGAACTCAAATCGTATTGACTTTGTTCAAATACACGTCTTGTGTAATTTTGATATCAATTTAATACATTGATTGATTGTTCATTTTGGGTAACTGTTTGATTTGATTTATTATCATATTGTGTACCGATTAAGGTGTAACGCCCCGAATTTAATTAATTATTTAATTAAATTGATCGAGGATTTATTCATTGGAATCAGTTGAAGTCGAGGTTTATCGGTATTATTCTACAAACGTAATGGATTAATATGTTGATTTGAGCAGTTGAGTTATGGTCAGATTAATAAGTCGGATTAGTCAGAGATGTACAATTGCGAGTTAGTATTGTTAAAGTTATGGATCGATGGTAAATGTGGAATATTATTGGAAATAATATTCGGTTATGTTGTGTGGTTATTTATTTACGTGTATTATTCGGATTAATTGAGTAATTAAAGAGATATTATGAATTGGGCCTAAGTGGAAAGAATATAACACAATGGATGGGTTATGGGTTAAGTCCATTAGTGAGAATGATAGTAAGAGTTAGGGTTTTAGAGGTTTGGCCTCATAACTCATTTTGTGGAGAAAGAAGAGAAAGAAGAGAAAGCTATGGCATGAAGAGGAAGAGCTCCATTGAAGGAAGTGAAGCTTTTGCTAAGGTAAGGGTGGGGTTCTTACTCTCTAAGGGTTGGCATGATGATGGGTATGGTAGAGATTAGGTTTATAATTGAAATCCATGATTGTGTTGCAATGTTGATGAATGTGGAATTGATAATGTTGTGTATGCTTTCTATTCTTCAATTTCATGAATTTAGAGAAGTTGGGGTTTATGAACAAATGCATGAATTTATGATTTGAAATGTGTTTTTAATGGATGTTTAATGATGTTATGATGTTAGAAGATCCATAATATGTGTTGTATTTGTGTTTATAACATGTATTCTATTGTTGTTCATGATGGTTGGTGTTTTCAGCTTGATTTGGGTTGAGTTTAGGGGTTTTGGAATGAAATTCGCATGCTGTTTTCTGAGATTTGGGATTTTCGGAAATTGCCAGTTCGCGCCGCGAACTATTGTTCGAGCTGCGAACTTTGTTGGCGCCGCGAACCCTGTTTTGCATAACTTTTTCTAAACTTTGAAATGGTGTAACTTTTGATCCGTAACTCCGTTTTAGGCGCCGTTCGAAGCGTTGGAAAGCTAACGCAATGAACTATACCATGATGCAATAAAATTATCCATATGATATAGTTTCCTATTATGTTTATTAGGATTAAGTGATGAACTATGTTGTGTTAACAAATGAAGTATGCTCTTTGCGATGAATTGACATAATTGCGTTGTAGTATAACTTGATGTATGTTTTCTTATGATGATACAATGTTATTGAGATGATGATAAGTACCTTCCTTATGATGAATGAGATAATGATGTATGTGATGATATGCATGATTAATAAAGATGTTGTATGCTATATGCGATTAATTGTGCGTATTTGGTATGTATGAGTCGACAATGATGCCATGCGATAACTTAACAATATATATGAAATTGAATATAACATATTATGATGATTACTTGAATTAAGGAACATGATGAATGTGTTGATGTTTGTTGTTGTTGTGCAATATGATGAATCGTTGATGTTTGTTTTAACATGATGAATTGTTGTTGTTGTTAACATGATGAATTTGTTGTCGTTGTCGCTAGTATGTGGAAATTGTTGTTGTTGTCGTAGACCCAATGGTCAATGTTGATAAGTTGTATTGTGATGTATTGTGAGGTGAATTATTGTTGTATGATGATGCAACATAGTGACGTGATTGTGAAGTGATGCATTCTTATGAATGATGATGATTTTGTTATTGTTGAAGTTCGACATTATATTGATAATGTTCGATGGTGATTTAGACGATGTTGTGATGTATTAGTTATATGTGTTGTGTTTGTGTGGATGTTACATTTATTGGGTCACATCCATTGCATAAAGAGACGATGGCCTTAATGGCAAAAGCGACGGTGGCCTTGATGGCAAATAGCGACGGTGTGCCCAATGGCAAATTTTGAGACGGTGGGAGTTTTACTCCAAATGGTACCACATGCATTTGCATAAGTCGAGTCACATGTGAATTGCATTTGAGTCTTATTTTATTATGTTTGTGGTGATGTGTTGACTTGATGATGAGATGTTTATCGTGATGTGTTGGGATCTTACTTGTGAATTGCATATATTGTCATGGTTGATTGTTGACATTGTTGCCATTCCATAAGTTGATTATGTTATTTGAATTGTTGAGTCGATGATCTGTTGTTGTGACATGATGATAGTATAATTGTGAATTTGAATATGTTGTCTTAACTGATTAATGATGTTGTTTCCGTTTTGAAAGTTGTACTATATTGATAAGTTGTTTTGCGGTGAAACTTGTTGTAAGATGTTATGTGATGCGAAGTGGTGAAATTATGCATGATCTATATCTCCTATATTATTTATCATGCATTCCTTTATATTGTAAGATATCTCACCCCTTTGCTGATATTTCCCCTACCATGGGAAATGGGCAGGTATTCAAGATTAGTCGTGGATGTTCGAGGTTATTGATGTGAAGTCTTTATGTTGTGTTATGGCTAGTCGAGTTGGTGTCCATTGCTCTGATACGTAGCACTCGGGGGGATTAGTCGATTATTACTTGGTTGTTGTATTCTATGATGACATTTGTGATAAGTTGAATATAAAGATGTTTATAATTTGAAATTGGAAGATGTTGGATAAAGTCTTGTTTTCCGAATGCTATGTATCTGTGTTGATTGCAATATGAGTATGTTTGTTGGTTTAAGTCGAATTGTGACATCCCATCTTTGATGAATATTTTTAAATGCACTCTGATTTTCGCTTATAATTGTGGGGTAGATTTGGGGTGTTACATAAGGTATCCTGTGTATATATTGTTCGATAAGCATAATCATTTTATACGCATATTGCTTCCGCCACACAATCAACATTTTTTTCCAACTTTGATAAACTTTTCAAAACTCTTTTGACCGTTCATTCTCATATTCTCACCCAACACAAGCAATGCTTGAGGGACTCACTTTTACAAGTCATATATGAGGGATTCATCATTACAAGTGATGCTTGAGGGATTCATCCTTGATAATTCTTTTAGGATCCATTAACTAAGGATACCACTTAGAGCGCAACCAGTTGAATTTAATCACTTCACCCTTTCCAAAATGCCGTGCTTTAGAAATTATGGACTATGAACTATTTGATTGAACCTAGAAAGGAATGCTCCAATGAAATACAATGGGTCGCCCGGAACACTCGAAGCAGGGTTAGTCGCCCGGACTGAAGCGAATGCAATTCGCTAAATAGGGTTAGACCCAAAATCCATGATCAACCTCATTTGATATATGTTGCTAGTGAGGTGTCCAATGAATAGCGGTATGAAAATATCAGTCAAAAAGGGAGAAACATCTTCTTCTAGTTTTGAGGAATACTCATTCTTCCTGTACTTCCATGTTGTTGATCATAAAAGAGAAAAGAAGAAATACACAAAGTTTCTCACAATCTCCGCGTCAACGGGTTCTTTCTCTCAACTATTCTAAGTGAAAATTTTAATTTGATCTGATCCAATTTTATGCAATTTAATTTAGATCAGTTTTTGAATATCCAAATTACAAATTATAATTTTTTTACTAGTACAAATATTATAGAAATATTAAAAAATAATAAGTTTGAAATAATATACTATATATGCAATAAATTAAAAATTAGAAAAACAAAATAAAAACGGCTGATTATATTTAAAATAAATAAATAAATTAAAGTAATAAATAATAATAATAATAATAATAATGATAATAATAATAATAATAATAATAATAATAATAATAATAATAATAATAATAATAATAATAATAATAATAATAAAATTCAATATCAAGAAATAATAAATTAAACTTAATATATTATTTAGTAAAAAAAAATTAAAATATATGAATGTATTTCAGGTTGATTAGATTTTAGAAAAGAAATCCAAAATTCGTTATTGACAGTCAGCACCTCTTCCAACGACAACGTATTCACCGTCAACTATAACGGAACTAAAGTTACTATCACCGCCACCGGCTTTGCCTCCGTCGTCGAAGGATGGATCAATTCCACGCTCTTCCGCGGCAGCAACTACCTCTGCCCGCGTCTACTCATCGCTGGCCTCGCCACCGATCCTCCGTAAACGCATTGCGTTTGTCACCAATGCCTAATTTTCATCTCTCTCACGCCGATCACATTCCGGTAAGTCTCCGTAACCGTCCTCGGATTCAAAGTTGAGCATAGATAAGATATCGGAATGAGTAATTGGAACAAAATCTCAGCGGTGATCGAATTGATTATGCTTGCGTTGAAGCTTGGAGGAATCTCAGAAGTGCTTTTGTAAGTAAATAAGTTCTAATTAATCAATTCAAAGTCTTCTTTGTTGTATAATAATTTTTTCATGATTCATATTGTTGCCTGTTCTACAAGAATACAAGATCATAAATGAGAATTTGAATTGTCTTCATTTATCATTTCCAGGAGTTTATAGGTCATGCAATGAGAAGCTCACACACATATACCGGACCCGGTCTGACACCGACATGTTTGACACATGTAATAATTTAAATTAATTAATTAATTAAACGTAATCCAAGTGTCGTGTTGGTGTCAGTGCTTGACAATGACTCCGACATGGACTCGCCTTTTTTTCATAGGTGTAAGTGCTACATAGCATTTGATCAATATTCAATGACGATTTGTTCTTTAAGCTAATGAAGGTCCTTCCTTATCTTACTTTTTAATGATATACTCAATTGAATGTAGAGATAAAATCCACTTTAAAAGCAAAATTAAAATCGGAGTTGTTCAATCTAGATCGATCGGCTCTGAGCTGCCCAATGCATAGGTGTGTGGAAATTGTGATCACAGACTAACTAAGTTCTCAAAGATGATGAATGAGATCATCAATAAACAAATTAAGATATTGTTTCTTTTTTTTCGCACTAAAAGTTACCTTTTTGGTTTGATATATATGGGGCCATGATTGAGAACTGAGGGGAGAAGGGCCCATATAAGCAAAGGTTGCTAAGGAAGATCCTTGGCTTACTTTTTAATGATTTACTAAATTTGATTTAGAGATTTAAATAAAAGGAAACCAAAATTTTTTAAATCTATCTTGATTAGATGAATATGAAAGATTAGTTTTGGAATACCTTAAACTTATATGAATTCTCATTACTTTCATTCATTCATTAATTCATTGTCTTATGTTAAAGTAAAACTAGTTTCCTTGGTAGAGTAAAAGATTAACATGTTCTTTAAAGTAGCTGATCTTATGCCCTTATGCCTGATATATTTAGATTATAATTTTTTATCATTCCATTTGCATCCTATAAAGTTGTTCTTTGATGATATAGAAAATCAAAAGTATAATTGCTTACTCAACATGAATGAATGTTTTTTATTGTCGTAGGAAAAAACCTTTAAATTCAAATGCTTTCAAATTAATTTCTGCATCAAGAAGCTGACAATGTAGAGCAGAGAATTTTTACAAGAAATCTAAAGAAGCATGTGAATATAATAGAGGTGGAATCAATCAAACATTACTGGAGGGGGAAATAGAGGTATGTGATCTTTAGTTATGAAGAATGAACTTGAATGCATCATTACATAGATCCTAGTTATGAAAAATTAGGTTTTAATGCTGAAGATGAGTTCACTTCCATCATCATGAACTCATTATTTCTCAGGATCAATACACATACACTGCAATAGGATAGGACCTAGAAATTAAAAGTCACTTAAGTATGATTTTGTTTTAGCATAACTTCCTTAATCACTTTTTCCAAGTTCATGTATGAACAACCTCCAGGTCTTGTATCCTCCTCCACCTTCTTCTTTAATTCAATTGTCTTTTGCCTCATCTTCTTTCCTTTCTCTCCCACCATCAATTCAATGACCAACTTCTCCACCTCCTCTCTCTTAACATTAGTATCGATTTCAATTCCAATCTCCCATGTATTGCAGATATATCTACAGTTAGCTGTCTGATCAGTAAAAAATGGCCAACACAACATTGGAACTCCAGCACATATGCTCTCGGTGGTTGAGTTCCATCCACAATGAGTTAGGAATCCACCGATTGAAGGGTGGCTTAACACTTGCTCCTGATGACACCAGCCCGCAATTAGGCCTCTATCCGAAATTTCATTCACAAACTCAGATGACAAAACCACCGAGCCACCGATGACAAGGTCAGGCCTAATGATCCACAAAAACGATTGCTTGCTATTGGCTAAACCCCAAGCAAACTCTAACAATTTTTCCGGAGTCATAACTGTCATGCTCCCAAAATTCACATAAACAACAGATCCTGGTTCCTTGGATTCAAGCCAATCAAGACACTTATCATCTTCTTTCCAAAGATTAGTACTTAAAGATGCCAAGTGGTTTTGTGGACTTTGATATAAAAATGAAGATAAAGGACCAATTGCGTAAACGCAAGGGAACTTAGTCGACAGAACATTCAGTACATCACTTTCAAGTTCATTGGAAGTATTAAAAATTATTGCAGAGGCTCGATGAGCCCTTTCTACCGTTTCATTGATAAATTCTATCAAGGAATCATTTGGATCTGTAATCCTTATAAAGTCTGGCAGATCTTTCAGTCGGAAGTCCTGCAGACCTGGAATACAATCTACTTTAGCGTCCAAATATCCGTTTGTCAAATAACTCTCATCTGCATATCAAATTTATAAAAGACGTTAGCTTGAAATTGAATCTCCAAAGTCCTAATATATCTCATATGTACACTTTAACTACATAACACCTATGAAGAAAGAAAGAAGATTAACTAATTTGTTACCTTTGAGTGGTATGAGACCTTTATCAAATAATGTTGGTAAATGCAAACCAGACAAGAATGTACAAGCATTGGCTGGACTAAAGAAAACAATAGTGAGTGAAAGTTCTTCAGCAGCTTGTATAGTAAAAGACATGCTACTATCAGAAACTATGCATGTAACTGGAGGGACAAGACCAGAAGTTGCAGAGTCATTAAGTCTAGCAAGAAGTTCGCGGAACGGTTTGATGAAGTTCTTTCTAATTGATTTACAAAGTAAGAATATGTCTTGGCTAACATCACCATCAGCATCACCATCTGTTGGAGTTAAACCATCTGGAATAGTCTGAAAGCTAAAACCGGTGAGACCATTGATGGCTTTCGGACCCCTTGATTTGAGCAAGCGTTTGTGATTGTATTCAGTGTTGACAAAGGTTATGTGAAAGCCTCTAAGGTGAAGAAGCTTTGCTAGTTTGATCAACGGATTGATGTGGCCTTGAGCTGGATATGGAATTAACACAGCATGTGGTTTTTTATCACCCATTTCTGTTCTGAGTTCTTGTGTTTGAATGTAGAGCAAAGGGATTTGCCAGTGGTTTAATAGGGATAATGTCCAACCTTTCTTGGATTTGTGGAATAGAAAATAGAGAAACAAGACAAGTAAAAATTTCAAATTCAATGAGATAATAAAATTTAGAAAATAGTAGACAAAAGTTTAATACACAAAATTAATTTAATCTATTATATTTTTTATTTTTTATATATTATAGTATTTTTAGAACTTTTTAGACACAACTTACAAACAAGTCATCAGGATCAATCCAATTTAATACATATATAATTTTATCTTATGTCATCCAATTTAACTACTAATTCTCGTCCCTTTCTAAATTTCTCCAACTTTTTTTGTCTGTAGTCTCTTCTTGTCTCTTCTTTATTGTCTCTTCTTAAGAGAGTAAATTGAGTGATTTGGCACAAAAAAATTTAAAATATTTTAAAATTATGGCTTTACAAGACATTTTAAATTTAAGAAGTATGATTTGAGACATTTAAAATTTAGGAAGTATGATTTGAGAGTTAGTTGGTATTCTAATTCTTATATTTTGGAAAAATAATATACAATATCAAGAATTAATATTTTATTAATTATAAAATAAAATAGACATGTAATTTCTACTCTGAATAAATATTTTATATCATTGAAAGTTAGGACTTAATACTACAAATTGCATTCATTGATATAAAAGATAAATTTAAGTCATTTTCTTAACATTTTAAAATTATAAATAAGAAAACTAAATAAATAATTGAAGTATAACTGATTTTTACTCTGATGTGTGATGACAATGAAAGAATACTAAAACAATTGTTATGATAAACATTTGTTATTATTTAAAACCTAACAAAAATATTAAACTAACAAAAATGTCGAACCAGTAATTACGTATTGGATGGCAAACACTGTCATCATATGATTGTGGACCACTTCCTTAAGTTTCAGTTTTCTAGTTGAGCTAGAAGACATTTTTACTCTAGTACAAGTACAAGTATAACTAATTTCTCACGTCATCAAAGATTCTAGTTGTACAGAAGAAAACATGATATATGCCAAACTATCAGTCCCTTCCAAAAAGGACTCAAGATTATGTCCAAAATTACATTGAGAAAAATCTAAGAGTTCACCTTTATTGTGCACCTCTAGTGATGGATCTGCTGTCCCTATCATAATCAATTTTTTGCTGCCCATTTAATGCTAATGTTAGAACTTCTGCCTTAATTGCGGTCCGCCCCTAGTCGTCTTAATTGCGGTTCTTTAGCTTGCTTCATTGCTGCCTCTAACACCTTCATTGTATTGGCTTTAAAGGGGGTGGATTTAGTCCCTCATTGCTTAAAGATATGGTCGGTGTTGTGTTTATTAATGGGAGCAATCCTCACCCTACAAGTTGATTTTGTAGGGATGAGTTAGGTCCAACCTAAATTCTAGATAGTTCATTGTTAGATTTGTTGTAAAGAAAAATTGAACCTAAGTGTTATCAAAGTTCAGTAAAATTGAACTGTAATAATTCGTTTTGAACCGAATCAAACTAATATAAAGATTTGGTGCAACCATTAATCCGTACTGTGACAGATATTTTAACAACATGATTGAATTGGTTCAATTTTGTTCTTGATTTGTTGGAAACAGTTCAATGGTTCGGTCTATGCTTTCTTTTAAAAGTTCTAGATACAACTAGTACTTTTAAAAGATGCATAGTTCTTATTTGACAATAAAGTACATTAAATAGTAGAAAAACATTTTGGTGTAGTACAATGCCGCATGGCTGAAATAATTCTAATTAGGTTTAAGCAGCACTTCGTTAATAACTTTGTCTAAGTTCATGTATGAACAACCTCCTGGACAAGTGTTCTCCAAAGCCTTCTTCTTCAATTCCATTGCCTTTTGCCTCATCTTCTTTCCTTTCTCTCCCACCATCAATTCATTCACAACCTTCTTCACCTCATCTCTCTTCACGTTTTTATCGATTTCAATTCCAATCTCCCATTCATTGCAAATATATCTACAATTTACTGGCTGATCAGTAAAAAATGGCCAACACAACATTGGAACTCCGGCACATATGCTTTCGGTAGTTGAGTTCCATCCGCAATGAGTTAGGAATCCACCAACTGAACTGTGGTTTAACACTTGCTCCTGTGGACACCAGCCTGTGATTAGGCCTCGATCTGAAATTTCTTTCACAAACTCAGATGACAAAATCACTGAGCCATCAATGACAAGATCAGACCTAATGATCCATATAAATGATTTCTTACTATTGGCCAAACCCCATGCAAACTCCAACAGTTGTTCTGGAGTCATAATTGTGGTGCTGCCAAAATTCACATAAACAACAGATCCAGGTTTCTTGGATTCAAGCCATTCAAGACACTTGGTATCTTCTTTCCAAAGATTGGTACCTAGAGATGCTAATTGATGATTATTTGGAGCTTGGTTCAACAATGCAGGTAAAGGGCCAATGGGGTAAATAGAAGGAAACATAGAGAAGAGAGCATTTATTACATCACTCTCAAGTTCATCAAAAGTATTCAATATGATAGTAGAGTCTCTATCAAATCTATCTGCCATATCAATTAAGAAATTTAACATGATATCATTTGGATCGGTTGTCCGGATAAAGTCAACAATGTCCTTCAAACGAATGTTTTTTAACCCTGGAATCCAATCTACTTTAGTTTCCAAATGTCCATTTGTTAGATAACTCTCATCTGCATATCATAAATATCAAAGTTAAGTTTGAAGTTCCGTATAAATACGCGCGAGTGTGTATATACTCGCACATATACATTATAATAATAGTAATAATTATTGTATATATACACATACTATATTCCGAAGAAAAAAAAAACACTTAATGTAACAGTACCTTTGAGTGGTGTGAGACCTTTTTCTACAAAGGAACGGAAGTGCAAAATATGCAATAAAGAACATGCACTTGCTGGAAAAAACAAAACATTTGGTAGTGCAAATTCTTTAGCTGCTTGTATAGTAAAACTCATCATGGCACAGTCAGAAACTAAGCAAGTAACATGTGGAATAAGACCAACATTGGCAGATTCATTAAGTCTAGAAAGAAGTTCACAAAAGGGTTTGAGGGAATTCTTTCTCATAGATTGACAAAGAGAAGGAAAATGTTGAATAACATCTTCATCACCTTCCATTGGAGTTAAACCATCTGGTATGGTCTCAAAGGTAAAGTCTTTGAAGCCATCAAAGGAATCAGGACCTCTTAATGTGAGCATGCGTTTATGGTTGAACTCAGTGTTGACAAAGGTTATGTGAAAACCTCTAAGGTGAAGAAGCTTTGCAAGTTTCAACATTGGATTTATATGGCCTTGACCTGGAGCTGGAGTCAACACAGCATGTGGTTTTCTCACTGCAAAACTCTCCATCTTTGATAATGTTCTCTGTTTGTATGTTATGTGTGCAAGATATGAGGTGGAGGAACAAGTGATATAAGCATGTGCTTTAATAGAGAGAAAAAATGACAATTTTATAAAATTTATAAATACTAAAAAAAAAATACTAACAGAAAAAATCTAGGAGATGCCATTATATGTGTTGGTGTCTGATTATATGACATGTCGGACACCACCAAACACACCTTTAATTAAAAGTGTGCTGCATAAGTACAATATTTTTTTCATACGCCAATGTTATTAAGGTAGCTGTAGTTATGTTAATTTCTAGAGTTTGAATTTTGAACCATTACTTAAATCTATCTCTCTCTCTTAATATCTCTAACTCATCACACACTAATGGAGCCACCTACTATACTGTTGGCATTGAATTCTTTGATAGTACCAATCTTTATGGCATTGAATTTTTTTTCTTTTTTCTTCTAGTAGTAATAGTGTGTCAACTTACATTATAGAAGAAGAAAAGAGGATATACCTAAAAAAAATGAACACTCCAAAGATAGAAGAAAAGAGGATATACCTAAAAAAATGAACACTCCAAATAGAAGAAAAGTGGATATACCTAAAAAAATGAAAACTCCAAATTAACGTCTATTAAGATCCATAAGTGTATTTGCAATGTAAAAATAATAATGTGCCCAACATTTGCAAAGGACCAACCTTTTTTTTTTCAATGATTAGCATCATTTGAAACATTTACATAATATTCTTAGTTGTGTTCTAATTTAGGTTAACTCAATAAATTTTTTAATGGGTTAAAGATTAAGAAGGAAAAGTCTCGATTCAGGAAAAAGATAGGTAGAAGATTTATTTCTACAATTTATTTGATGAAAGATATGTTATTTCACCAAATTTAATAGGTCTGGCATTAGAAAAGAGAGTCAAAATTATAATTACTATCGTCGGATTTAGAAACAAGAGGTAAAAGAAGCATTGAGTAAAAGTATGGTGGTTGGGTCAGACAACATGTCTATTGAAGTGTGGAAAATTCTTGAAGATAGAGGTATTAAGTTGCTCACCAAACTCTTTAACGAAATTATGAGGGCAAAACAAATATCGAATCAATGGATAAGAAGTACTTTAGTTCCAATATATAAGAACAATAGGGATACACAAAATAATGCAAATTATAGAAGGATTAAACTTATGAGTCATGCCATAAGCTATGACAAAGAGTGGAAGCGATATATCTATTATGACGTGTGATAGAGCAATATTAGATGAACCAATAAGACTTGCACATAATTTTATTGACTTGGAGGAGACATAAGATAGCGTTCTTAGAGAGGTTTTGTGGAAAACTCTAGAGAAGAAGTGGGTTAAGATTGGATATATTCAAGCTATCTAATTTATGTATGAAGGGGTGTTGACTAGTGTGCAGACACAATGCAGAGAGACAAATGATTTCTCCATTACGATAAGTTTGCATCAAAGTTCAACCCTAAATCCCTACATTTTAATTTTAATTTTTATGTACTCATAGAACACATCCAAGAGGTAGCACCGAGATGAATACTTTTTGCAAATAACATAGTCTTACTTGGAGAGTTGAATTAAGATTTAAATGACGGGTTGAAGACTTAGATATGAGTTTTGTAAATATAAGACTTTCTCTTAAGTAGGAGTAAGATGGAGTAATGGATGTAAGTCCAACAAAACAAGAAGTATTTCTAACCTAGAGGTAAAATTTTGAGACCATATCATCCCACAAGTCACACACTTTTTATATCTTAGGTGTAATACATAATAGTGGAGAAATAGAAGGAGATGTAAACAATTGAATTCAAGATAAGTAGCTGGAATTGAGGAGAGCTTTAGAGATTTTACGTGACATTAAGGTACCGCTCAAGTTCAAGAAATTTTTTTATTGGACTGTGGTAAAACTTGCAATATTGTACGAGACAAAATATTGGACGATTAAAAGTTAACACGAGAATAAATGAAGTGTACTAGAGATGAGAATGGTGCGTTAGATTTGTGGTAAGACTAGACATGATAAGATTAAAAATGACATTATAGAGTGTCGGGGTAACACCTATAGTAGAAAAGATAATGAAAAATTGACTTAGGTGGTTTGCGCATGTAGCGAGAAGACCTATAAATTTTGTGGTAAGGATAGTAGATTAGATAGAGAGGAGTCAAACTGGTACACATGAAAGAAGACATGAAAAATCTATAAAAAAGCATTATTAAGAAAGATCACGATACTAACCATGTGGATATAAGTATGATATTAAATAGAACATTATGACGGAAACTAATTATGTACACGACACAATTTAGTGAGATAAGAATTGATTGTTGTTGTCATTGGCTCGACTAAGCAAACATTACAAATCACTACAATGAAAAAATATGTTGTGGCGTTTTTTTACTGCAACCGCCACAATAATTGGAATGCCACTGTTTTTATTCTTCCATATGTGTCAGCATGCATGATCTGCGACAGTTTGAAAAACCGTCATTACTATTTTTTACAGTTACTTAAATAGTTATTTGCGACACTTTTAAACAATTGTGAATTTTATTTGGTGTTTAGTTTTCAATGCTGATTGCGGCGGTTTCAAATTGTCGTGAATTTTATTTGCTTTTTCGTTTTTAATGTTTTTTCGACGCTTTTGTTTTAATACTAATTGCAACATTTTTAAACTGTCATGAGTGTGAAATTGTGATAGTTCAAACCGTCACTAATTTTAAACAAACTACTAAAATTTACAACCTTCTCTAAATTTATTAATTTAAATTTTTTTTAAAAATCCAATATAGCTGTAAAATTAATTGCTGAAATATTCATTTTTTATAAGAGCACAAAAACAAAATCTTTTCCCTTACAAATAATTAATCTATGGAAAGAAAGCAAGTGATGCTATGCCAAGAAACCAAGTGATGGCATGCCAATTATATATCAGCATTAATAACTTCAAGAAAATCACACTAACAAGAAATGTACTTATGCCTTTTAAAAATTCTTTGCCATGTCCAAACTCTACAGCCAAAAACCACAACAATAATAATCTGCAAACCAATTACATATAAACCTTTTTATTATTGTATTTGTTGCATTATACATAACATAAGGATAATAATAAATAAAAGAAGTAGTGTTTCATTAGTTTTAACCATATGGATTAGCTTTTTTTCTGTTTCTATTTTGTCAATCTAGTCCTGGAAGTGAATGTACCAGTATTTTCATGATTAAGGATTAATATCGGAATATGTAAGTAACATAATTAAAAGCATATGTTTTCATGAAGTGATCTTACACAAGGTGACAATTTGGATTCTCTCCTTTATCTTAGACGTGACAAACAAATTACATGGCCGTGTTTTTCAAGGGAACATTTTTAATAATGAGAAATACTTGCATGGATACGAACCTAAATCCATATTTTTAGACACAACCAATAAAAAATGAGAAAATTGATATTTGTTAAAAATTTAATTTCATTTTTAATTGCTATCATGTGTGTGTCGTGTGTGCGTGTGTGTGTGTCGTGTGTGTGCCGTGTGTGTGTCGTGTGTGTGTGTGCGTGTGGGTCGTGTGGGTGTGTGTGTGTGTGTGTGTGCGTGTGCGTGTGTGTGTGTTTGTGCGTGTGTGTGAGTGCGTGTGGGGCGTGTGGGGCATGTGTGTCGTGTGTATGGGTGTGTGTGTGTGTGTGCGTGTGTGTCGTGTGTGTGCGTGTGTGTGCGTGTGTGCGCGTGTGTCGTGTGTGTCGTGTGTGTGTGTGTGTGTGTGTGTGCGTGTGGGGCGTGTGTGCGTGTGTGTGTGTGTGTGTGTGTGTGCGTGTGCGTGTGTGTGTGTTTGTGCGTGTGTGTGAGTGCGTGTGGGGCGTGTGGGGCATGTGTGTCGTGTGTATGGGTGTGTGTGTGTGTGCGTGTGTGTCGTGTGTGTGCGTGTGTGTGCGTGTGTGCGCGTGTGTCGTGTGTGTCGTGTGTGTGTGTGTGTGTGTGTGCGTGTGGGGCGTGTGTGTGTGTGTGAATAGATCAGACCGACTAATGCGGGTCAACGGTCCAGCGTATATAGGCATAGGTCAGGTCAGACTTTTTATATAAATAGAAAAGATCTAGACTTTTTATAGAGAATTTCTTACATCACTCCTTGGGGTTCTTAGGTACCATGTGCGTTTTCAAAAAAAAAATTGGAGGTGTATCTCCGGACGCATTTTTTTACTCAACGTTGGTTTGATCCGTAGGTACATTTACAGAAGCATTCCTGTAATGTATCTCCGAAACCATTTTTTATTAACTCCCGTCAGACTCTCTTCTCCTCCCTCATTATAAAACTTTTTCATCTCCCCTCTCCAAACACTCTCAATCCTCGAAAATCATTTTTCCACTAAACTTACTTTTTTTCTCTCGAGTTCGACAAGGGGCATCAACTTCAACGATAAACACACTCCAAATCATTCAAATTTCAATATAATCGGTAAAATTTTGAGTTTTAAAGATATTGTTTAGCATTTCCCGTTAAAGAGTATGAATATACTTTTAGGTGTAGAAATTCTTAGATGGTTTTAGAAATATAGTTTAAAGACATTGTAGGTATTGTTTGTTGTGTAAAATGGACGATCAGGGCCTCACTAATTTGATTTTCAAGGGTTTCAGACGCCATTGTCGCGTTTGAAGAGTTGAAGAAGGTTCAGAAGGTGCATCTACGGAACAAGTTAACGTTAGGGTATTTTCGTAGATGCAGCTCTAGAACAAACTCATATGTTATATATGTTGAGTTCTTCTGTATCTGTATCTACGGAAGCTTTTCTTATGTACATATCTAGAGTTAATAATGGTTTTTTTCTTTTGTTTTTATAATTTAGTTGTATCTAATTCAAATTTATTTTTTATACCTTGCAGACCTTATGGTTGATAGGACGGAGAAACTCATACATGGGAAGAGGGAGTTGACGCCTGTGTTCCAACAGTTCCAATAGAGGCCACAGATGAGGCTACGTCACAGCCTACTCCGCAGCCTAGTGCACAGGCCCCATCCACTTCCACTTCTTCATCCTGGAGGCCTCGGGATGCCGGTGATGGTACATCACAAACCTCGTCCTCCCGTAGACCTCGTCGGGATAGTTCTGTACCACTTCTTGCCGATGATGTTTCTCCGGTGCCACCTCCAGAGGGTGATGACCCACTGGAGGAGGATGCTGATGAGGGTTACCTAGGGGTCCCTCCAATACGTCACTACTAACAGGGTACGCCAACCATACTGCCAGACATGTTTGGGATGGAGAGGTAACGTTGCACCCATTAATTCTTTAGTTTTTCATTGGAAATTTATCATTCGTAACATTAATTGTTATTAGCATTATTTTCATTGGAAATTTTCAAGATAGGTCGACCCAAAATTTCTTTAACCATTGGCAGAAGATATTATGTTTGGAGCAGACACAGGAGGCGTGGTTCCAGGATGTCCTCACAGCCTTTGGTCTGAAGGACCTTTGTGAGATCGGGTACAACCTGATCCACAACGTGATGCTTATGACTTTTGCGGAGAGATGACACCCTGAGACGTCCTCCTTCCATCTAACTCATGGAGAGATCACGATTACATTGGACGACATCTCATGTCTATTGCATATACCTATCAGGGATGCCCTTATCCGTCACGGTAGGATGACAAAGGAGAAAGCGGGAGAGCTTCTGGTTGAGGAGCTTAGGGTTGATCCACTAGATGCGCTTGAGGAGGTGGATAAGACCCGCGACGCTCACGTGAGATTTTCCTTCCTGTTGCGTAGATTTACTGAGGCACTAATTAAAGCATGACAGGATGATGGTGATTTAGATGAGGTGAGATACACAGACTTAAATATTATTAGAACTAAATTTAACAAATCTAAAACCAAATTCACTTTTCCAAACTTCATATAGTTTCTAATAGGTGTGATGAATCATTTTTGCTTAGCAACGAAGTACATTAAATTGAAGAAAATCAAAGAAGTAGCAGGATGATGTATTGCAGAAAATAAATCTAATCCTTTTTAAGCAATACTTCATTGATAACTTTGTCTAAGTTCATGTATCCTCCTGGACTAGTATTCTCATATGCCTTCTTCTTCATTTCCATTGCCTTTTGCCTCGTATTCTTTCCTTTCCCTCCCATTTAATTCATTAACAAGTTTCTCCATCTTATATCATCATGATTGTTACGATGATAAGTCATTGTCACAATCATCATGATAGTGACGATGATGAGACAGACTTAGGCAATAGATTAATGTTATTTAAAATAAACTAGAAGAGAATGAATCAATTCTATGAAAGACTTAGGCCATTGAACCATATTCTATATGTTAAAGAGCAAGATATGAGTTATGACATGCATGCAATTCGAAAAATAGTGGTTTGTTTAGGTTGTTTTGCAAGAATAATTTAATTTTCAAATTATTTTCTTCTTCATCAATTTGAATGGTTGTATTTGTTTAGTGAGGTGTATGGAAAAAAAGCAATATATATTATACAATTAACTCAAGGTACTTTCCACAACGGTTATCTATTGTAACTCTAACTAAATGTTAGTTATATTCCAACTAAATCATTGCTGCTGGGTTTCGAACTCATTACCTAAATATATATATATCACAACGGTTGTTTAGCGTAACCATTATGATAGGTAGCACGTGTCATGCCTTATTATCACAGATACACGTCATACATACAATCACCCCTTACCTTACAATAGTTGGTCAAACATTGTGATATCCCTTTTCAAACTTTTATAGTATGGCTTTTCTGTTGTAGTGAATAAACTAATGACACATACCATGAATTTATGAGGAAGAATGATTGAACTGAGGGTAAGAAAAAAGACTCAAGTAAGTGATAATCAATATTTTTTATGATTGAAAGGTCAATAATTGAAGAAATCTATCTACTACGACGTGTGATGGAGAAATATCGGATGGAAAAAACAAGACTTGCTTAATTTTTATGGACTTGGAGAAGATGTATGATAGAGTTCCTACAGAGAATTTGTGAAAAACGTTAGAGAAGAAATGAGTCAGAATTGCATATATTCAAGCTATCCAAGATATGTAGGAAAGGGTGTCAACGTGTGCGGATACAGGGTGAAGAGACAGGCGATTTCCCCATTACAATAGGGTTGCATCAAGGTTCAACCCTAAACCTTACCTTCTTACTTTAATTTTGGATATTCTCACATAACAAATCCAAGAGGTAGCACTAAGATGCATGCTTTTTGCATATGACATAGTCCTACTTTGATAGTCAAATTAGGATTTAAATGAGAAGGTGGAGACCTGGAGACGAGCTTTAGAAACGGATGACTACTGCCAAAGAAGTAAGAAGAGATATATGGAATGTAAGAAACAAAAGAAGAAGCCTTTCTAACCTAAAGGTGAAAGTTGGAGATCATAACATATCATAAGTTATATGGTTTAAATATCTTGGGTCTATAATACAAAATGATGGAGAAATGAAATGGGTGTAAACCATCAAATTCAAGCTGAGTGGTTGAAATAGAGTAGGATTTCAGGTAATTTATGTGACACAAAGGTACCACTTCAGTTGAAGGAAAAAATTAATTTTATTGTGTTAAGACTTGTGATGTTGGGTGAGACATAATGTTGGACGGTTGAATCAACGCGAGAGAAACACTACTATGAATAACATATTTTATCTTGGTTGGGAAAGTGTTATTACCTCCTAATCAACCCCACTAGGAAAAGATATACTAAGAGAGGAAAGATTTGATACAATAATATCCTAAATAATACCACTACAAAAAATATATCCATTTTACGTCGGACGCGAAGGGGATTTTACCTCAGTTATAGAGGCTAGGTAACAAAAGGCTTCATAAAAACCACCACCTTACCCCTCGAATTTTGAATAACTGAGGATATATGTGAAAAGATCATTATTTTGATCCCTATCAGCAACATTTTTTTATTTTCATAACTATGTAACACTCGCCATATACATCTCTGTTTTAGTTAATAACCCAGAGAAAAATTCAAGTATTTATGCCAGATTTTGTTAATACCCGAGGGATATAACCAATTTTTTTCATGAATCTCATTTTAACTGACCTAATTCATTTTTTCACAGAACCTATAAATTATATGGCATAATCAGATAATTTGTATTTTATCAAGAACTTAACACTGAATATAAAATTTACATTGCTTACAAAACTAAATGTACAATACTTATAATAATATTTGGGACACACAAAATCTCTACTAAGAGAACTTATAAATATTTGATACATTACATATTTGCACCTATAGGGTGCGTTTGATTTGCTAAAAAACGAGGTACTGGACAGAACAACTTTTTTATACTCTGTTTGATGCAAAAACTAATCATGGTACTGGACAAAAAATTTGGCAAGGTACTGGACAAAACCATAATTTCTTGTCCCCCACTAAACCATGGAACAACTTTTTGTCTCAAGCACTAATTATAAATAAAAAAAATCAAAAAATTATTTTTTTACTCTCTTTCTGATTATTTAATATTTTAATTTATAAATATAATATTAATATTTTATATATCAAAAAATGTTATAATAAAAATTACACTGTTGTCCAGTACAGTAACCATCAAACATAGTACAATACAAAAAGTTATCATATATTGTTCTGTACTGTCTAGTACCGTTCTGTCCAGTACTTCATATTTTACAAATCAAACGCACCCATAATGACAAAACATTTATACAATGCTTACAACAACTAGGAAAAACTATTGTTTATGAATTTCATGATAAGATAGAAAAACTATTGTGGAAATGGTTTTTCGTCGCAAAACCCCTATAATTTGAACAAAATTTAAATTATGATAAATTAACAACAACAACAACTGTTGTGATAATGACAAGGTTCAATTTTAATCAACACTTTTATATGTAAGGCAAACAACAGTAGCAACCCAAATAAATGGCTTTCAACAGTGATAATCAAAAAGAAAAAAATATTAGAATAAGGCGAAAAAAAGATGAAAGATTTGTTTATCCAGTTCGATCAAAAGATCAACTCTGATGGAGAGAGCAGTTTTTCAATTCAGATTTCCACCATTAAAAACACAAAAACCCGATGTAAAGCATCTATTACTTGCATATCATGTCTAATCAACATCTGAATATCCAATGGTATCAGTGTTGCCTCTATCACATAAAACAAGCCCTTTTTAGGTGATCATCCTTTGATATACTTAAGGATTCGAATAATTGCATTCCAATGGTTGTCACAAAGAGAGTTCAAGAATTGATTACTACCCTGACTGGAAAAGATATATCAGGTCTAGTCAAGGTAAGATAATTCAATTTTCTTATAAATCTTAGATATCTTATTAGATCATTATATGGCTCAGTCTAATTAAGGAGAAACTTTACGTTAGGGTCCATAGGAGTGTCATTCGGTTTACAATATGTAAGATTTATTTCCTTCAAAATTTCTAGGGAATAATTCCTTTGATAGATAACAATACATGACTTTAATTGAGATATCCCAACTCCTATAAAGTAACTAAGAGGAGGAAAATACGTAGTCTGAAAGTTATGAAATAAGTGTTGTTTTAAAGTCCTGATTCCCTTAGAATCATCATCAGTAATTCAAATGTCATCAACATAAATCACTAGATAAATATATTTATATAATGATGAGCATTTGTGAAAACAGAGTGATGTGATACAACTTCCTGCGCGTCCATTCCCCTGGAGAAACTGTGTCCCGTCTAAGGCATCTGCGTCAGCAGGTTCCATGGTCAGATAGTAATGCACATCACAAACCCTCGCCCTACCCAGCAGGAACAACAACTTCGGGGAAACTAATATGGGCCAATAGCAGGGCCCAATAAGTAAAGCCCATTAATGGAGAGAAATGTCTGTCAGAGAAATGGTTGCCAACAATCCATCCTATTTAAAGGAGAACAGAAGTCACCCTCAAAGTATAATTCATTTTTCTATTCAAATTCCATTTTCACTCTGTTACTAATTTGAATGTTAGAGTGATAACTTTGCAGGCCAGCCTCTATTCCATTACATCACAGATCAACCTATATTCCATTGCATCGAAAGTTTCGGGCCATAGTTACTTAGTGTAGATCCAACTTCTCTTATCTTCATACATTTCGAGAGCTGAACATATTTGATAAACGTATAATAATAATAAAATTAGGAAAACTCTTAATCCACCCCTTAGCCTCTTATGCACCACGCGAGTTGCCAAAAATGTCCTCTGCTTCCGTAGATGTATATCTGGAAGCACCTTTTTTGTCAAAGTTCATTTGTTCCGTAGGTGCATATACGGAATTCTTCTAGTTATGCATCTATGGAAGTATTTGATCTTATATTCGCGACAGACTGTTTCTCCTCCCTCATTCTCATATCTTTCATCTTCTACTTTCTTAATCTCTCTCAACCTCAAAAATCAAACTTCCACCAAACTTCATTGTTTTCTCTCGAGTTTGGAGGTGAACGTCAACATCAACATCAACGATTAACACATTCCAACAACTTCAAAACTTAATTTAATCGATAGATTGCCTCTCTGCAGCAGTGTATGGAGCCGTGGTTTCTGGATGTCCTCATAACTTCTGGGCTGAAGGACCTCTGCCAGATTGGGTACTATATCATACATAATGGGATGCAGATGGCATTTGCAGAGAGGTGACACCCAGAGACATCGTTGTTCCATCTGCTACATGGTGAGGTTACCATTACTTTGGACGACATCGCATGCCTCCTGCATATACCTATATGGGGTACCCTCATTAGTCACAGTAGGATGACGAAGGAGGAAGCGAAAGAGGCTCTGATTTAGAAGCTCAGAGCTGATCCTAAGGACGCGCTTGAGGAGGTGGAACGAACCCGAGGCGCACACATGCGGTTTAACTTCTTGACCCGAAGATATGATGTCGAGCTCCTTGCGGCACAATAGGCTGCTGGTGACCCAATAGAGGTGGAGATACACAGACAACGTTTGCTGAGATGTTACTTCCCCATGATCATTGGCTAGGGATAGATGCCTGGCTACACTGAGGCCGTGCTAGTGCCTTCGTCCCCACTTAGAGAGAACCAGGTGTCGGATCCGTACTAATAGTATTTGGACCGCTTGGCTATCGAGGACACTTGATATGACTACTACGCTACTCACCGTGAGACGGTTCCGTGGGATGACGTTGCATTATATATAGGATGGTTAGCTGCCAGTTCGACCATCATTATTCGTTATCTTCTAGAGCGCGTCATGTGGCAATTCAGCTACTATCAGACGATATCTCGCCACCCTTTTGTCTCTGCTCCTACCTTGATGATCTGTCGGCCAAAAGATGAGGTCTTTGTAAACTTTAAGCATCACATGGTTCTGGATGAGATTCGGGCGTCTAGATCAGAGGTAGTATGGAGTTGCGCCGATGGGTACATCACTGATACTTCACGGTGTCACACCCCTACATGATCCCCACTGCAGCGGGACCACCACCCAGACCAGCCTATCAGGAGATCTTGCAGACTCATTAGTCTTAGTTGAACCACACTGACGATGTTCTTTCTCGATGTCGTGAGATACTTAACATGACGCATGCACACATTGCCGATGATTTCTTCCTTGAGGGGTCTAATCACAGGCATATACTGAATGGTATCATTAGGGTGGAAGATGGGACATTTTTGTATCATCGACATCGTGCCAAGACAGGTGGGACATTTGTGGTGGACGCAAAGGCGGGGCCAGAGGTAGAGGAAAGGATGAGGATGTTGTCCGACACACAGAGTAGTGATACCTATGATTGTATTTTGATTACATTTATGTACTTTATTTTGATTATGTATATGACATTATTTGGATGATTTATACGATGTATTCTTTTGGTGTACTATATTCCATTGCCTTTAAATTGCACTACTTTGATGTCCTATAATTTGATGTTCCATTTTTGTTATAAAATTAAGTTTTGGAGTGAAATGTAGTTGATTTAAAATACAACAGAATGTTCTGGAGGTACATCTACGGAAAACTCTGTTTTAAACACCTTCCATAGATATATTTACGGAAGATTTCCTGAACTGAATTAATTTACATTTCTCTAACGTTCACTATATGTTTTATGCTTCCGTTGATTCACCTCCGAAAAAAACCAAATTTTATTAAAAAAGTGTTTCCTCATACATATCTAAACAATCAGAGAGCATAATTAAAATTTTGTCATGGTGACTAAGAGATTGAAGGGGTGGAATGTGATATTGCCTAAAATTATAATTTAAATACAAAATCAAAATAATCAAACTATATTTGAATTTAATCTCTTTTTATAAAGTATACAAATGATCACTAAAAATAATTTGACAACCGTCAATGAACCTGCCCGAGAGTTGGCAGTATCTCCGTTTCAAAAATATATGGCAAGGGCCATTGATTATCCGCACTTTTTCAATGATAGCAATTTCACCGTCAACATTCACGGAACCAAAATTACCGTCTACTCATCTTCGACCTCTACGTTGATCCTCTCTTGTAAACATGTTGCGTGCAAATTCCTAGGGTTTTGGAACCTATCCCATCGGTTTGGGAATATACACAGATTTTGTGGTTCTCTGTGGATGAGATGAGATGATATTTGCAAAGTTGATGAGAAAGAGATTAGAATGAGCAACTGGATTGAACAAAATCTAGGCAATGATCAAATTGTTTATGCTTGCTTGCGTTCAACCTTCTTTCACATTCATCATTGGGAGGAATCAATCTCAAGGTATGTGATCTTTGCTACTAATATTTTACCCTTCTCATATATAAACTTGTAGTACCCAAGACTCAAGGTCCAAATGTGAGTCATCATTTGAACACCCCTGATTAAGTGAAAATCCTACTTTATAGTACAAATATTTGGTCACGTTTAGACTAGACTTTGAGCCTCGTTGTACATCCATGTCACCAAAACTTAAGGTTTTTTTTAGTTAAGGGACTAAAGCAGAACATTAAATTAAAGAACATTAAATTAAATTAAGGGACTTGTATACTAAATATGCCAAACTTTTATTATAACCTCTTTTTATAAACAAAGAAATATAGGAATGCTTTTTACTGGTATAGGGAAGAACCTTTAAATTCAAATGCTTTCAAATCAATTTCTGCATCTGGAAGCTGACAATGTAGAGCATGTGAATATAATAGAGGTGGAATCAATCAAACATTACTGAAGGGGAAAATAGAGGTATGTGATCTTTAGTTATGAAGAATGAACTTGATGAACTTGAATGCATCGTTACAATGTTTCTGACTAAAATGTTGATGTTCAGTGTTTACACTTAATAACATAGGTTGAAATTCAATATAAATTACTTGTTCCTGACAAAACTATATGTATTGTATAATATTAGAGAATGTCAGCTAAAGGATTTTTTTTTATGAAATGAATGATTCACATGATATTGGAATTCAAAATACTTCGAAAATTCCTTAGATTATTCCATCATCAGGAACTCATTATTTCCTAGCATCAATGCACATGCCTATACACTGTAATAAGAGAAGATCGAGAAATTAAGAGTCTCTTAAGTTTGGTTTTGTTTTAGCAAAATACCCTTAATCACTTTGTCCAAATTCATGTATGAACAACCTCTAGGTGTTGTGTCCTCTTCCACCTTTTTCTTCAGTTCAATTGTCTTTTGCCTTATGTTCTTACCTTTCTTCTCCACCTTCAATTCACTGACCAATTTATTCCATAAACTATTAATGTCTCTCCAATTTGTTCTCTAAAGTATACTCCTCTGGTCCTTAATATAAGAAAAAGTTTACTTTTTAGATTCATTGAAGAATCAATGTTATTGAACTATATATAGCCTAAATACATTGATTCTTCAATGAACATAAAAAATAAACTTTTTCTTATATTAAGGAGAGTCTAAGATATTTTTCTATCTTCCAATTTAGTCCTTTCATTAGTCACTGTCAAGTTGGCATCATTTTCTCTTTCTTACATGTAAACGATTACTAGTACATCTTTATTTGTAGAGTTTATTATTTAACCACTTAAATATGATAAGTATATCCAATCAGATAGGCATAATAAATCAGAAATCAGTGTTTCAAAGAGTTATAGTAGTAATATTTGGAACAAGTTATATTCTATGAATTTATTAAATACACATGTTTCTAAGGGACTACCATAAACCAAAGATTACTACTATAACAACAACAACCAAAGCTTATCCCACTAAGTTGTGTCGATTATATGGATCAAATTTCACCATAAAAAAAATTACTTATTAAAGGAAAAAAAATAATAACAATTTAATATAGCGAATTTGATAATTAACAATTAAACTTAATATAGAGGGGTGAAATTGAAGGATGAAAAAATAGTTTAGAGACTATTTAATATTCTAGTACACTTAAAATGGAGAGGGAATGATAATACAATGCTGCATTGCAGAAAATAATTCTAATTCTGTTTAAGCAAAACTTCGTTAATAACTTTGTCTAAGTTTATGAATGAACTACCTCCTGGACTAGTGTTCTCCTCTGCCTTCTTCTTCAATTCCATTGCCTTTTGCCTCATCTTCTTTCCTTTCTCTCCCACCATCAATTCATTCACAAGTTTCTCTACCTCATCTCTCTTCACGTTTGTATCGATTTCAGCTCCAATCTCCCATTCATTGCAAATAAATCTACTGTTTGTTGGCTGATCACCAAAAAATGGCCAACACAACATTGGCACTCCTGCACATATGCTTTCGGTGGTTGAGTTCCATCCACAATGAGTCAAGAATCCACCAATTGAAGGATGGTTCAACACTTTTTCTTGTGCACACCAACTTGCAATTAGACCTCTATCTGAAATTTCATTGACAAACTCAGATGACAAAACCACCGAGCCACCAATGACAAGATCAGGCCTAATGATCCACAAAAATGGTTTCTTGCTGTCGGCCAAACCCCAAGCAAACTCCAAAAGTTTCTCTAGAGTCATAACTGTGATGCTGCCAAAATTCACGTAAACAACAGATTCAGGTTCCCATGATTCAAGCCAATCAAGACACTTGGTATCTTCTTTCCAAAGATTGGAATCTAGAGATGCTAATTGATGATTATGTGGAGTTTGGTTTAACAATAAAGATAAAGGGCCGATTGGGTAAAGAGAAGGAAATATAGAGAATAGAGCATTTATTACGTCATTCTCAAGTTCATTAAAAGTATTCAAAATAATAGTAGAGTACTTATGAACTTTATCTGCCACATCGATAAAAAATTCTAAGGTGATATCATTTGGATTTGTTGTCCTTATAAAGTCGACAATGTCCTTCAACCGAATGTTTTTCAAACCTGGAATCCAGTCTACTTTGATTTCCAAGTATCCATTTGTAAGATAATTCTCATCTGCATATCATGAATATCAAAGTTAATTGTTTGAAGTTCCACACACAATTATGCGTATATAGTTGTTTATATATCCATAATAATCGTAATAGTTATTGTATATATGCACTTAAGAAAGAACTTTAAGTTAGCAGTACCTTTGATTGGTGTGAGACCTTTTTCTACAAAGGAACGAATGTGCAAAATACACAATAATGTACATGCACTTGCTGGAAAAAAGAGAATATTTGGTAGTGCAAAATCTTCAGCAGCTTGTATAGTAAATGACATGTTAATCTCAGAAACTATACAAGTAACTGGAGGGACAAGACCAGAAGTTGCGGAGTTGTGAAGTCTAGAGAGAAGTTTGAGGAACGGTTGGAGGAAGTTCTTTCTAATTGATTCACGAAGAGAATTCAAATCTTGAGTAACATCACAATCATCATCTATTGGAGTTAAACCATCTGGAATAGTCTCAAAGGTAAAATCAGCGAAACCATCAAAGGCTTTTGGACCCCTTGATTTGAGAAAGCGTTTGTGATTGTATTCAGTGTTGACAAAGGTTATGTGAAAGCCTCGAAGGTGAAGAAGCTTTGCTAGTTTGAACAATGGATTGATATGGCCTTGAACTGGATATGGAATCAACACAGCATGTGGCTTTTTATCATCCATTTCGGAGTTTCTGTGTTTGAATGTTGAGCGAAGGGATTAGCCAGTGGTTTTATAGGGATAAGTCAATTTTGTTTGATTCTGGAAAGGAAATAGAGAAACAAAACAAGGGAAATAAACTGAAATTCAGTCTGGGATTTTTTTTCTGTTAAAATGAAATAACCTAACAAAATTGTTGATGCAAACTTGTCTAGCCACCACTTTTTAATCTGTGAGAGAAGTAAAAATTTGTTGGCACAAACTTAAGTTTTGCCTTTGGTTTGCAATTGTGAGAATTGATTTGAATTAATTAATTTCACAAAGTTATTGTCTTTAAAGTAAAAGTGAATTTAATATAAAATAAATTATATTTAGATACATTTATGTAAAATTGACTATAAATCAAATCTTAAAGCAAAACAAGATTATACGACTTAATTGGAAATTCTACTTCAAAGAAAATCTTGGAGTCGGCGGAGGGAAGCTTAACAAAGGAAGCATCATTGTTTTTCGTTGGAAAAAAGTAGGCTCTTTGTACATTATTTAGGGAAAGATAAATAAGGGAGTGACCAATGTTGCTCAAGACACAAGAAAAGAAATGTGGCACAAACGACTAGGTCACATCAGTAAGAAAAGTTTGGAGATTCTTGCTCAGGAAAACACCTTCCAAACATTAAGGGTCAACCACTTGAATCATTTGAAAAATGTGTAGCAGGATAACAACACAATATCTTTTCAAAGATCTAACAAATACTTGCATGGAACAACAACCACTGAAGTAGAAGATATTATCCAACAATACCATCATAGTGGACCACCTCCAAGGGTTTCAGTTTCCTAGTTGAGCTAGAAGACACTTATAATATATTTGTCAGATAAAAAGATTCAAGTTGTAGAAGAAAACAAAAGCAAATTGATTAAAATAATTGACTTTTATATATATATATATATATATATATATATGTGTGTGTGTGTGTGTATTTTTATCAATAGTCTATTGGCTATAATTTGCATTTTGGACATCTGCCAAATTATTAGTCCTTTTAACAAATGCTCAAGGTTATCTCCAAAATCACATTGCATAAAATTCAAGTTCACCTTTTCTTTGCAGTTTTCACTTCTAGTGATGGATAAGTTGTTCCTATCATAAACACAACCCTCTACTCTCTTCATTAGTATATGTTTTCCAAGGTACAAGTTTAATGATAAGAGTTTGAGCTTTTAATTTTAAGGAGTAGAGTTTGAAGTTCTTCGAGATAAATATAAATTAGTCATTATTATTATTTTAATTAATATTTTGTTATTTTCACTAATTATAATATTCATTTTCAAAGACCAAATTGGCGAGGTCTTCAAATCATTGTTCAATAGGTTATTCAGTTAAAAAAATGTAAAGAATGAAAATTGGTAAAACAAACACGAGATCAACTTTGTCAATAATATAAGAAAAAAAATTTTGAGAAGACAAATTGTAATATATAAACTAAAAAAGTATGTAAAAAAATTGGGGGGATAGACCTAACTCAGTCTCAGATGATAGAAAAGAACATAAAAACAAAAAAAGAAAAGCTAAACCAAAACAGTCAAGTCAGTAAGAAAATCCCAAAGGCCAATCCCCTGAGACATAAATCAAGCGAATCTAAAATATTAAAAGTCAAATTGATCCCTAAAGAACTCTTCTCTAATGAAATGATCAAGGGAATCCCACCACTAGAAGTCCATTATAACTATCAATGATTAGCTAACTTGTCTGTGCGCATGTTTTTTTCTCTATAAATATGAGTGTATACCAAGTTCATACGAAGATTTTTGCTGTTAAACCATCTGTTTCTGAGGGTCCTGGAGAATTATCTCTTTGTTTTGCAAACATTAAATGGTTGTTTTTTGAGTCGCTCTGAAACAAACGTTTCATCAACCTTTAGTCTCTTCCTTCTCTATAGCTATCATGATTGAAATAATTTTTGTTCTCGAGACATTCACCTCACCTAAGTTGACTGAGAATCCACCTATGAATCCACCATGACGATCTCTCACTATAGCCCCTCCCGCAACTTTCCTATCTCTGGGAGCCATTTCTGTTTACTTTCATTCACATAATTCTCGACTTCTTCCAAATCACCATCATGAGTACAAGTATGCTACTTTGTGCAACATACATTCCTGTTTTTTAATTTTGGAAACACATCGCATTTCTAGTTAGCGAAAACCAATGAATCGTATGAGGCAAAGGTGAATAAATCGTCTTTGACTTTGAGGTGCCAACCTAGATTAATCATTCACAATAGGTCATCCCTTGTTGTTGGTAAAAATAAAATGCCAAACTTCCTAGTGACCTCTTTCCAAATGTTAACTGCAAAACAAAACTCAAATAATATGTGAGCACTTGGTTCCACCTCCTTGTTACATATATCATACATTGATACCATATTGCAATCTCTTTTCCTTAGGTTTTCATCACAAGGGATTTTTCCAAATCATGAATGAGGAGGATGGCGGGATAAAATTCTGCCAAATAAGTTTGGCGCACTCTATAGTATGCTGCTTTCTCGATAGATAAATAAAGGCCTCTTTTCCTGTCAGAATGTCATTGCTTGAGTGTATCCACACTAACTTGTCCTCCAGCTGCCTATTTCGAATCTGAGTAGGATTGATTTTTGAGGCAATTTCCAGAGAGTGATTTTAGATGAATTGCGGAATAACCCAAGTACCGTCTATTAGATCTGCTACTTTTGTAGACAATTTATGCCTAGCGTATGGCCCAACCAATTATCATTCCAATAGTTTATATTCTCGCCAATGACAATTATCTATCTCGTGTTATCCATTACTCTTTTGTAGTACCAACTAATTCGTAGACAAACAAGAATACCAACTTATTCTTAGACAAACAAGAATGTAACCGAGATCAAATCAACTGGAGAAAGGACCAGCTTTTAATTCAATATTCAAATATTGGCTATGATTTAACATATATATGCAATTTGAAAATTGCATATGAATATTCCAGTATTAACCCTTAACTATTGGAATAAATATTGGCTAATGCCAAATCTGAAAACTATTAACCATATCAAACATAATGTCAATGTGATACTAAATTTTTTTTTTTTTTAACTTTGGTTTACTGAAGTATGAAATTTATGTAGAACAGACTATTTAAATAAATTAGTTTCTAATTAATCTGTTTCTCATGATATGATGATAGTGACTTGGCTAAGAATGTAGTAACTGTGCAAAGATGAAATTATATAGTGTTAATCCCAAATAGAATATTGAACTTGTACATACTTTAAAATATAGTACATAAATGAATTGTAATAGCTTGTAAAGTTCTAGATGTCGGGGCTGTTCAGGGCTAGGTTCGCCAAGAAAAAGTGAACTTAACTGTTATATAAATTAGTAAAACTTAACTGAACTGTAATGGTTTATTTTAAACCGAATCGAACCAAATTATACCATTAATTCGTACTCTGACAGATATTTTGCTAACATAATTGAATTGGTTTTTTCGTTCTTGATTTGTCGGAAACACTTCAATTCTTTTAATTGCGGTTTCATTTCTGATATCTTTTAAAAGTTCTAAATACAACTAGTACTTCTAAAAGATTCATCATTTTTGCTTGACAATCGAGTACATTAAATAGATGAAAACCAAAGTAGTACAAATTGTACAATGCTGCATTGCAGAAAAACATTCTAATTCTGTTTAAGCAAAACTTCGTTAATAACTTTGTCTAAGTTTATGAATGAACTACCTCGTGGACTAGTGTTCTCCTCTTCCTTCTCTTTCAACTCCATTGCCTTTTTCCTCATCTTCTTTCCTTTCTCTCCCACCATCAATTCATTCACAAGCTTCTCCACCTCATCTCTCTTTGCGTTTGGATCGATTTCAGCTCCAATCTTCCATTCATTGCAAATAAATCTACTGTTTGTTGGCTGATCAGCAAAAAATGGCCAACACAACATTGGCACTCCTGCACATATGCTTTCGGTGGTTGAGTTCCATCCACAATGAGTCAAGAATCCACCAATTGAAGGATGGTTCAACACTTTTTCTTGTGCACACCAACTTGCAATTAGGCCTCTGTCTGAAATTTCATTGACAAACTCAGATGACAAAATCTCTGAGCCACCAATGACCAGATCAGGCCTAATGATCCACAAAAATGGTTTCTTGCTATTGGCCAAACCCCATGCAAACTCCTTGGAGTCAAGTCATTCAAGACATTTGGTATCTTCTTTTCAAAGATTGGAATCTAGAGATGCTAATTGGTGATTAGATGGAGTTTGGTTTAACAACAAAGGTAAAGGGCCAATGGGGTAAAGGGAAGGAAGCATAGATAATAGGGAATTTATTACATCACTCTCAAGGTCATCGAAATCGAAAGTATTCAAAACAATAGTTGAGTCTGTTTGAACTTTATCTGCCACATCGATTAAGAATTCTAACATGATATCATTTGGATCTGTTGTCCTTATAATGTCAACAATGTCTTTCAACCGAAAGTTTTTCAAACCTGGAATCCTGTCGACTTTAGTTTCCAAATATCCATTTGTTAGATAACTAACATCTGCATATTATAAATGTCAAAGTTAATAGCTCGAAGTTCTGTGCATAAATATGTGCGAGTGTGTATATACCCTATTCTTTCTGGCAGTCCTGAAACCATATTCTTTCTTTTCAAGTCTCTGATGTCTTTGAAGTTGAGATGAGCTAGTCGATAGTGCCACATCCATTCATCTCTGCTAGCTGCAGTCGAAAGGAACTTGTGCTCCATCACATCGAGTTCGATCTTGAAGTTTCTATTTTGAGACATAGGAGCCTTCAAGATTAACCTTCCACTTGCGTCGACGACTCTCATCATCTTGTCTTAGATCGACACTTTGTAGTTCTTTTCGACCAACTGCCCAATGCTGAGCAAGTTGCTCTTCATGCCTGGTATGTACAACACATTGGAAATTACTGACCTCTTGCCATCTTTCCTCATGATTAGAACGTCTCCAATACCTTTAGCTGTTAGAGTATTGTCATTTGCGAATTTCACCATGTTCTTCATCGAGGGCTTTATGTTGACAAACCAGTCTTTCCTTCCAGACATGTGTGATGAGCATCCTGAATCAAAGTACCATTGCTCCTTGAATTTATCTTCATCTTTTGTTGTGACCATCAGCATCATCTCTTCTTCTTCTTCTTCTTCTTCTTCTTCTTCTTCTTCTTTTATAAGCTTTGCATCACTTTCTTGATCCTTATTCTTTTTCGGACACTTTGTAGAATAGTGACCATACTTTTGACAATTGAAACACTGAATGTGAGTCTTGTCTGATTTTCGACCACCACCTCTTCCTCTACCTGCAGCACCACCTCTTTGGTTGCTTTGGTATGAGAATTTTTTTGATTCGACCAGTTTCCTTCTTGCTGATTTCGAATAGTCGAATTGTTGTAGCCACCTCTTCCTTTATTTCCATTCCAACTTCCTTTGCCTTTGTTTGCCGACTGAGCTTGCAAAGCCACATCACTCTTTGACTTGCTTGCTGCTCTTTCAGTCATTCGTTGTTCATGAGATTCAAGCGTCCTTTGAAGCTCTTCCTTTGTCAATTTCGACAAATCCTTCGACTCTTCTATGGCTACCACCACATGGTCGAACTTAGGGGCCAAAGACCTCAAGATCTTTGAAACAAAAGCTCTTATTGTTAACGTTTCTCTACATATCTTGATTTGATTCACTAGTTTCGTAACCATAGTGAAGAAATCAGTTATGCTTTCACTATCTTCCATCTGAAGCAATTCATACGTTCTTTTGTGAGTTTGTAACCTCACCTCTTTCACCTTCTCAGCACCTCCAAAAGATTTTTCCAGAATCTCCCAAGCTTCTTTTGCAGATTCTGAATCACTAACCTTTTCGAAGTTGCCTGGACTCAGACATTGATGAATTATAAAGAGTGCTTTATAACTCTTCTTCAATTCTTCGTGTTTTTTCTTTTCTTCTTCTGAAGCGTCTTCTACTCCATCCTTTACAAGATCCCAAAGAACTTGACACCTGAATAGAACTTTCATCTGTTTGCACCAATTCTCATAGTTATCTACTTTCAGAATTGGTAGACTTGCTGGATAATTTCCATTCCCATAATTCACCATCATCGTGATTTTTTCTTCTTCCTTTGATCGATAAACCGGAGCTATGTTGGAAATCCACCAAAATCTATGATGAATTTCTATCAATCTTGATGAACAAGATTGTTACCACCACACGATAACAATGAAAATAAGAAAGGAAATTTAAAGAAGAAGAGAGATTAGGGTTTCTGCGGAGTAACTCTCTGCCCACAAACTGTGGAAAACTTTGTTATTCACTTGCAACTGCAAATTCTGTGAATACAATTCAATTGACTTGATTACAAAATAATGAGGGTTACTCCCTATTTATAGATTTAGGGTAGCTTTCTTCCTAAACCAAAGCCCAATACTATAAAAACCCAAAATACCTATTTTGGAACTAAATCAAATCTAATCTATTTTAGATCTAAATTAAATCTATCTAGATCTAAAACAAATCTGTATGTAACAAACTATTCCCACACAAACAAATATTTTCGACACTCCCTTGTCTCTGTCGAGCAACCTGCTTCGACACAAAGAATTACTTTCAACAAGATCAAACGGTTAACATTTCAAATTTAAATATATATTTTTAATATAAATTAAAAATAATTTTTAAATTTTAACTGTTTGATCTTGATCTAATGACAAAAAAATGCCGAATGTTGCAAACGTTTACACCATTAATACTATCGATCCATAGCTCTGTCAAAATCAATCTCCCTACCATATATCCTAGTCTCTCAATATGTGATCCTATAATATCAAATATTGAGCTAATAGATAAAGAAGCCACCCTCCATTGATAATCTCTGGGAAAAAAAACCCTCCACTAATCACGATGTCTTCAACCGTTTTTTTTTAATCTTCTAACTTCAATTATACATTGTTAATTCCAAATAGAATATTAAAACAGTACATACTTAACAATATTTCAAACTTCAATTATATAGTGTTAATTCCAAAGAGAATATTAAAACAGTACATACTTAAAAATACATTGCATCAATGAAAAGTAATAGCTTGTAAAATTCTGGTTGCTGGGACAGTTACAAAAGTTCAGTAAAACTTAACTGTAAAGGTTCCTTTTGAACCAAATTAAACTAATATATTCTGTGGTTCCAAATTGAACCATTAATCCGGACTGTGACCAGATATTTTATGAACATAAATAAATTGGTTCAATTTCGTTCTAGATTTGTCGGAAACATTTCAATTTCTTTTAGTGTGGTTCGGATCTAGATAAAAGTAGTACTTCTAAAAGATACAATGTTTTTGCTTGACAATGGAGTACATTAAATAGAAGAATATCAATGAGAAAGTACAATGCTGCATTGCTGAAAATAGTTCTAGTTCTGTTTAAGCAACACTTCCTTAATAACTTTGTCTAAGTTCAAGTATGAACAACCTCCTGGACTAGTGTTCTCCTCTGCCTTCTTCTTCAATTCCATTGCCTTTTGCCTCATCTTCTTTCCTTTCTCTCCCACCATCAATTCATTCACAACCTTCTCCACCTCATCTCTCTTCACGTTTGTATCGATTTCAGCTCCAATCTCCCATTCATTGCAAATAAATCTACTGTTTGTTGGCTGATCAGCGAAAAATGGCCAACACAACATTGGAACTCCAGCACATATGCTTTCGGTGGTTGAGTTCCATCCACAATGAGTCAAGAATCCACCAACTGATGGATGGTTCAACACTTTCTCTTGTGGACACCAACTTGTTATTAGGCCTCTATCTGAAATTTCATTCATAAGCTCAGATGATAAAACCACCGAGCCACCAATGACAAGATCATGCCTAATGATCCACAAAAACGGTTTCTTGGTATTGGCCAAACCCCAAGCAAACTCCAACAGTTGCTCTAGAGTCATAACTGTGATGCTTCCGAAATTCACATAAACAACAGATTCAGGTTCCTTGGATTCAAGCCATTCAAGACACTTGGTATCTGCTTTCCAAAGATTGGAATCTAGAGATGCTAATTGGTGATTAGATGGAGTTTGGTTTAACAATGAAGGTAAAGGGCCGATGGCGTAAAGAGATGGAAACATAGAGAGTAGAGTATTTATTACATCATTCTCGAGTTCAACGAAAGTATTCAAAATGATAGTAGAATCTCTATGAATTCTATCTGCCACATCAATAAAGAATTCTAACATGATATCATTCGGATTTGTTGTCCTGATATAGTCGATAGTGTCTTTCAACCGAAAGTTTTTTAAACCTGGAATCCAGTCTACTTTAGTTTCCAAATATCCATTTGTTAGATAACTCTCATCTGCATATCATGAATATAAAAGTTAATAGTTTGAAGTTCCACACACACCTACGCGTATATATACACGTAATACCAGTAATAGTAATTGTATATATATGCAGATATTATACTCTTAAGAAAAAACATAATTTAGCAGTACCTTTGAGTGGTGTGAGACCTTTTTCTACAAAGGAATGAAAGTGTAAAATGAGCAATAAAGAACATGCACTTGATGGAAAAAAGAGAACATTTGGTATTGCAAATTGTTTAGCAGCTTGTATAGTAAAAGCCATCAAACAGTCAGAAACTAAGCAAGTAACATGTGGAACAAGACCAATATTGGCAGATTCATTAAGTCTAGAAAGAAGTTCACAATAGGGTTTGAGGAAATTCTTTCTTATAGATTGACAAAGAGAAGGTATGTCTTGAGTAACGTCACCACCGTCACCATCCATCGGAGTTAAACCATCTGGAATAGTCTCAAAGCAAAAATCAGTGAAACCATCAAATGCATTAGAACCTCTCGATTTGAGCAATCGTTTGTGATTGTATTCAGTGTTTACAAAGGTTATGTGAAAGCCTCTAAGGTGAAGAAGTTTTGCTAGTTTGAACAATGGATTGATATGGCCTTGAGCTGGGTATGGAATCAACACAGCATGTGGCTTTTTATTGTCAGAAAAAGTACTCATCTTTGATGATGTTCTCTGCTTGTATGTTGTGTATAAATACAAACAAGAAATATCTAGGAGGTTGTAATAAAAGGAAATAAGTTATTTATTTGACTTTCATTTCAATTGTGAACCATTACTTAAAACTGTATCTCTTAATATCTCTTTCTTGTTAATGGACCTACCTACTTAGCACTCATTATAATGCCGTTGAATATGTTGGTTGGACCAATCAATATGGAATGGAATACACAAGAGAGTTTATAGATCCGTTTTGGAGGTGAAAATAAATATAAGTAAAAATATAATAAGGTAGAGTTACACTTCAAATTGGTACCTGTTGAACCTGTAACACTGTGTCAACTTCTATTATAATGATTTTAAGTTAGTCTCCCAAAGTTGATCAGGTTATTTCTTCCATGAGTGTGTCAATCCAGTCCTTTGTTTTATAAATATTTCAAAATAGTTCACTGCTTTATAGAGTGTTAATCAATTTGGTCCCTAAGTTCTTAACATAATTAGGTATGTTGATGTATTACATGAAGTGTCTCATCGGCACTCACGTTATTGTACTCCTATTTTTCACATTGTCTATCTCAGACACACATGTTATGAATTATTTTGAAACTTGTTTAGGTTTTGATTAGAGTATCCTCTAACTTAGATTTTTCTTATTTTGTGGGTGACGTGTTATGGATATTTTTTATAAAGTAACATGCCCTTGGCTCAACATTTCCCCAAAAAGGGAGGGTCCGAGGGACTCTAAAAACCGAGGTGTCCGAGGGGCTTCTACAAGATGCTTATAAGCATCCTAATAAACTCTATTATTTAAGAAGAGACACTACTACGGAAAATACCTTCGATAATACAATATTACCATGGCCATTTATCCACCATAGTCATATCTCATTTTTTACGCGCTTTTTATAATTATATTATTCAGAAACATTTCATCACGGTTGCTTTAAAGATCTGTTGTCATATAATTTAGTTGACAAGCTTCGAATCAAAGTGTCAACATTTTTCTGTAGAAAAACTGCGCGTTCCTTAACATTTATTTTTATTTAAAAATTGAAATTATAAAAACTAAGATGTTTACAATAAGCCGTGGTTATATGTTCCATATTTCACTACAGTTGAATCTGATAACCGTTATGAAATTGTTTCTCACAAAATTAAAACATAACAGATGCTTTATTCCTTTCATAACACACAGTGTTCCCTAGCGAACGAGATGGTAGATAAAGCAAAATCTTTACCATCATCTTCGATGAATCATTTATGAAAGCGAAATATTCACCATCATCTTCGAAGAATCATTTCTGGAAGCGAAATCTTCACCATCCTCTTTGAAGAATCATTTCTGGAAGCGTAATCCTCACCATCCTCTTCGAAGAATCATTTCTAGAAGTAAAATCGTCACCATCCTCTTCAAATATCTGGTACGTTACCGTTCTTTGACGCTTCTGAATATTTTGGGTGAATCAATGGTTACTTGTTTCTTTCATGAATCAATGGTTTCTTTTTACTGAATATGCTATAGGTTAGTGTGCTTTCATGTTTTATTCCGATTTACTGCATATGCTTTAGGTTTTGTGTGTATCATTAGTGTGTCGTTCACAATAGTCCTTTTATGTAAATTTCAGAATTTATTATGGATCGTAGTTGGATGAAAACTGATAGATTAGGTTTGGTGTATGAGAAAGGAGTTCTTGAATTCCTTGAATTCGTTGAAAAAAATGTTTCCGACAATAATGATATCTTTTATTGTCCTTGTGTTGTTTGCGGAAATATCAAGAAACAGTCGAAAAAAGAAATATTCAACCACCTATGTTGTGATGGAATATATCAAGATTATACGACATGGATGTGACATGGAGAAATGGATAATAATCGAAATGAGTCGTCACAAATAGATGAAGATGATGAATATATGAATGATTCGTGATATGGGAGAATCGTCTTATCTGAAAGTCCATAAGATTTTTTTCCATCTTATTTTCATAATTTCTTCAAGATAACTAAGATTTATTTTTATATTTTAATTCAAAATACAAAATACAATATAATAATAATAATAATCATATTTATTTAAATAGGCCGGCTCAATAGACTTAAAAGACTTTTTATATGGCCTATGGCCTAGTCTTTTTAGTTAAATAGGCTTATAAAAAAGTCTGGCCTGACATAGGCCTATGTAGGATGGACCGTAGGCCCCTGTTAGTCGGTCTGGCCTATTCCCACCCCTATTTGCAATAGGTCCTCGCTTGTCGTTGGTAGAACTGAGATGCCACGCTTCTAAACGACCTCCATCCAAATGCTAACTGCAAAATAACATGTAAGTCATTTTTTCCACCTCCTTGTTACACATATCAGTGCAATATTGCAACTCCATTTCCTTAGATTTTCATCACAAGGGATTTTTTCTAGGGGTGGTAAAACAGACCGTGGCTCGTCGAGCTGGTCCGCGCACTCGTCAAATCCCGCCCGCCATATTCCGCTTCGTCCAATTCCTCCGATCCGCTCTTCTTTAGTTAATTCTAGTAATTTCAATTCTTTATGGTTTTATTTTATATATTTATTTGTGAATATAAACAATATTTTTTAAGTAAAATTTGTTAAAAAGATGTTTTATATAAAATTGTTCTAAAAATTATGTGAAAAATATAATTGAAATGTAAAAAAAAAAAGTCTATTAATCTATTAAAAAAGTGAAAAAATAAATATGGGGTGGACTAGGTTCTTATGCCCATTTCAATTTGGCGGGCTTGGCCGCCCCGCTCTTGTTTTAGCGGGCGTATAGCGGGACGGGGCGGGCAGCCCGCCTTGCTACCTCTAACTTTTTCACGAATTAGTCTCTAAATCGTGAAAGAGGGATGAGGGATCAAATTCTCCCAAATAAGTTTTGCACACTCTAGAATATTCTGCTCTCCCGATAGATAAATATGGGCCTCTTTTGCTATCAAAATGGCATGAGTATGCCATGAGCGTGTTCACAATAACTTGTTCCCCGCTCTCCATTGGAATTTGAATAAGATTAATGTATAGGCAGTTTCTAGAGTGGTATGTGATGAATTGCGGAATAACCCAAGTATCCCGTCTATCAGGTCAGCTACTTTTGTTGACAATTTATGCTATGTGCGCAACGAGATATTATGAAGCTCGCTTGGCCCCCAAACAAGTATCATTCCAATAATGTATGTTGTCCCCAATTCCAATTATATATCTGGTGTTATAGGTTACCCTTTTGTAGAACCGGTTTATACATAGACAAGCATGAATGTAACTGAGATCAAATTAACCGGCAAAATGACCGGTTTTCAGTTCAAAATTCAACTAGTACTTCTAAAAGATGCATCATTTTAACTTGACAATGGAGTACATTAAATAGAAGAAAATCAAAGAACTAGTACAATGCTGTATTGAAGAAAATATTTCTAATTATGCTTAAGCAGCACTTCGTTAATAACTTTGTCTAAGTTCGTGTATGAACAACCTCCTGGACTAGTGTTCTCCAAAGCCTTCTTCTTCAATTCCATTGCCTTTTGCCTCATCTTCTTTCCTTTCTCTCCCACCATCAATTCATTCACAAGCTTCTCCACCTCATCTCTCTTTGCGTTTGGATTGATTTCAGCTCCAATCTCCCATTCATTGCAAATAATTCTACTGTTTGTTGGCTGATCAGCAAAAAATGGCCAACACAACATTGGCACTCCAGCACATATGCTTTCAGTGGTTGAGTTCCATCCACAATGAGTCAGGAATCCACCAATTGAAGGATGGTTCAACACTTGTTCTTGCGGACACCAGCTCGCAATTAGACCTCTATCTGAAATTTCATTCATGAACTCAGATGACAAAACCACCGAGCCACCAATGACAAGATCAGGCCTAATGATCCACAAAAATGGTTTCTTACTATTGGCCAAACCCCAAGCAAACTCCAACAGTTTCTCTGGAGTCATCACTGTGACGCTGCCGAAATTTACATACACAACAGATCCAGGTTCCTTGAATTCAAGCCATTCAAGGCATTTGATATCTTCTTTCCAAAGACTGGTACCTAGAGATGCTAATTGATGATTATGTGGAGTTTGGTTTAACAATAAAGGTAAAGGGCCAATGGGGTAAAGAGAAGGAAACATAGAGATTAAAGCATTTATTACATCACTCTCAAGTTCATCAAAAGTATTCAAAATGATAGTAGAGTCTCTATCAAATCTATCTGCCATATCAATAAAGAAATTTAACATGATATCATTTGGATTTGTTGTCCTTATAAAGTCCATAATGTCCTTTAATCGAAAGTTTTTTAAACCTGGAATCCAGTCTACTTTGGTTTCCAAATATCCATTTGTTAGGTAACTCTCATCTGCATATATATCACGAATATCAACGTTAATAGTTTGAAGTTTCACATATATACTATACACATAATAATAGTAACTGTAATTTGTGTATATGCTAATATGATATTCTTAAGAAAAAAGTTAATTTAGCTGTACCTTTGAGTGGTGTGAGACCTTTTTCCACAAAGGAACGAAAGTGCAAAATGCACAATAAAGAACATGCACTTGCTGGAAAAAAGAGAACATTTGGTAGTGCAAATTGTTTAGCAGCTTGTATAGTAAAAGCCATCAAACAGTCAGAAACTAAGCAAGTAACATGTGGAATAAGACCAGCATTGGCAGATTCATTAAGTTTTGAAAGAAGTTCACAATAGGGTTTGAGGAAATTCTTTCTTATAGATTGACTAAGAGCAGGTACGTCTTGTGTAACCTCTCCATCACCTTCCATTGGAGTTAAACCATCTGGTATGGTCTCAAAGGTGAAGTCTATCAAACCATCAAAGGCTTTCGGACCCCTTGATTTTAGCAAGCGTATGTGGTTGTACTCGGTGTTTACAAATGTTATGTGAAAGCCTCTAAGGTGAAGAAGCTTTGCTAGTTTGAACAATGGATTGATATGGCCTTGAGATGGATATGGAATCAACACAGCATGTGGTTTTTTTTCTGCAAAGTTTCCCATCTTTGATGATGTTCTCTACTTGTGTGTTATGTGTACAAGATATGAGACTGAAAAACATGTGAAAAGATTGTGCTTTTATAGGGAGAAAAAGGAAAATGCAAAAAATTGATAAATACTAAAAAAAGCAAAAAAAATCTAGGAGGTTCTAATTGTAGTTATGTTAATTTTGAGTTCTAATTGTGAACCACAATACTTAAAACTCTGTCTCTTAATATCGCTTTCTTGTCAATGGACCTACCTACTTAATTGTCATTATAATGTTATTGAATATGTTGGTTGGACCTATCAATATGGCATTGAATTTCTACTTGTGTACGTATATGCAATGCAACATTAACCACAGAAACTATATCTGAAATATATATGGTTCTAGCTACTTGACGGTGGAGGTGGACCAGCATCGTAAGTTCCAGATCGCGGTCGACATGCAAGCTACACAAGAGAGTTTATTGTCACTTTGTGAAGTGTGTTTCATTAGGGTCGCAATATTATTTAACCTATAAATTGAGTATTCTGGATTTAAAAAAATACTATTAGTAAAAGTATAATAAGATAGAGTTAAATTTCAAATTGGTACCTGATGAACTTGTAAGAGTGTGTCAACTAATATTATAGAAAGAAAACGTGGAATAAAGATTAACTAAGAAAAAGAAGATAGAAAACATTCAATTGTGACCTGCAAGGTTAATTTGTCATCAAGTCTAGGAAGGTTAGAAATTATGCATGATTGGTTGTGAAGCTGGACCACCATCGTGAGTCCCAGTTCCCGTACGCCCACATGCAACCTGCCCAAAAGAGCTTATTGTCCATTTTTGAAGGTAAAAAAGTATATTTGTTAAAATATAATAAGGTAGTGTTAAACTTCATATTGGTACCTGAAGAACTTGTAACAGTGTGTCAACTTCTATTATAGATATTTCAAGTTAGTCCATGAGTGTGTCAATCTATTCCTTTTTTATTATATATATTACCGTTTGATCACAACTTGAAAGTGGGTCAAAGATTTTGCGTACAATATTGATGGTGAGGAGGAAGGGGTGTACCTGCAAGACACTTCGATCTAAAGTCAGTTGGTGCACAGATACGTTTGAGTGTTTTAAGGATAAGATTGGAATTACCTGACCCTCTCAAATGAGAGGGTTTTTATAATGTCTTTGACGCTTGGCCAATGGTCCATATATGGGTTGGGTCGAGGATCCAGACTCAAAATATGTGACTTCCAGGAATCTAGGCGAAAAATTAGGAATCTTGGAAGGCTGTCTGAAACTAGCCATTCAGGCGGACATGGATGCTCTTTTGGGCAACAATGGTGCCCAACGAGCAGGTGACCATCTGTCCCCGACGAAGAGCGCATAAGGGATGCCTTGATATTGGCTTAGGTGGAGGCCTGAACAAGGACATCGATGGTTTGCTAGCCCTCTGGTCAGGTGAGAATGTGTCCTCAACGGAGGGGTAGGAGGAAAGGTGTTTGTCTTTGTCCCTAACTAGTTGGGCCAACGCTATTGGATCGTTCTGGGTGCAGAAGTGGATTGGGTCACGCCTAGCCATTGGGCCAGTCTAGAATAGGAGCCCCCAAGTCGCTGCTTCTGAACATGGGAGTAATGACATAAGAGTAGCTTATGATCCGGGGAGGAGTCGTGTGCATGGTGGATGACCGTGGCTGGAGACGTTGATATCCCGTGTTTCTCCGGGGAAGAATGCAAGAGAGGAGTCATAACGTTGCCTTGTGTGGCCGGCTCGCGGGGAGCTGAACAACTGATAGGACTTGAAGGGGCGATATGGCACGCGTTTATCAAGCCACACGTCGCATTAAATGCGTAATAATGACTTACATCTTCCCAAGAAAGCGCGTGTTTGTGCACACGCTTCTGAAGTTTTTATAAATAAGAGGGAGCGGAGTTCATTTTTACTTTCGCTTTTCTCTCTTCTCAGCCTTCTCTGCTCGTAACCTCCTCACGCCAACGTCTGCCGCTGTTTTCAGCTGTTTGAAGTTACTGGACCACCGTACAACCTTTTCCGATCAAATAAGTTCTTCCCTTTCGTTGTTTTCGCAAGTTTTAGCTCCATTTTTTACTAGAACGCATGCGGTTAGGATGATCAAAGGGGTATATTTAGGTTTTTCCGGCGAGTGTTGGTGTTTGACAGTGGTTCTGCCACTTTTGGATGCTGACGTTGACGAGGACGCGTAGGAAACCCATGGTTTTTGGTATTTATGGCCATTCGGGTGCCGTAGTTATGGAAAAGGTTCATGAGTTTCCCAGTGGCCTCGTGAATCTTTCGACGGATGTTGGCCGTGGTCTGGATTTGTATGGCGGATTGTATGAGTTTTCCGGTGGATCTTCATTCGAGATTTAAACCCAGGCGTTAGGGAGATTATTCCCCGTGATGGTTTAGGATTTTTCTTGTCGGGGAGGCATTAGATGTGACAGAAGACATCAGAGCATTGTTCTTTGCTTGACAATGAAGAAATCTTATGGGAAACTCTACAACAAATGCAAAGGGACCAACGAGGGTTCTACAAATTTGTGAAAGATAAGAATACATGGCATAAGAGATTGTACAATCTTCACAAAGAAGGAGTGATGAACATGCCTTCTATGTTCTCATAACATATTTTAGGTGAGCAATCTAGTGAAAATCAACATGACCAGGATCAGCATCCTGCAAGGAAAGATAAACCAAAAGGAAGCCTGGAAAAGAAAAACAAGAAGGAGAAAGGTCGGAAGAAGAAAATGTCGTTTGTAATAAAGGTTGTTGTAATGGAGGAAACCTTTAATGTGACTCTAGAAGACCCACCTACTTTGGAAAATAAAACCAAAAGGTTACCAATAAGGTGAATAGCCACTCCAAGAAAAGTAAGACAAAATAGAAAAACTCAACTAAGGAGTTTGATATCAATGAGCCATCTCAAGAAGAACGTGAAGAAGATATAAGTGAAAAAATTATGGTAGAGAAAGAAAACAAAGAGAGATAGGAGGAGCGAACAATTGATGACTTGATTGAGGAAGCCAACAAGGATAGTGAAGAAATGAAGGAAAATGCCAATGAAGAAGATGGGAAAATATATGAAAAAGGAGTTGGTGAAGAAAAAGATGAAGAAGAAGGTGAGGAGGAACAACCTGCAAAAGAAAAGGAAGAAAAACATGCTAATGAAAAACAATTTGTGCTTGTGTAAAAACCTACTGAACCAAATCAAGTGGAAGAAGAAGACTAGGGCATAAAGAAGCAACCACAAGATGGGTGAGTTGATGAAGAATGTTGATCCCAACATGATAGAAATTCGTATGCTTGGGAATTACAAGGAGACATGGGAAGTAAGGATATGTAGAGTTATGGTGTGCTAGAAAGCCCTAACAAACTAAAGAGTCTAATGAATTTCAATATCCCAGCCAAAGCCAAAAGCTCTAAGAAATAAAAAAGCCCAAACAAAATTGGACCTCCTAACGCGATAGAAAACGTCATTGAGCTCACACCAGTAGAGCAACATAGGACCATTGAGTTCGCTCCCAAACTTAAGATCAATAAGAAATATACTATTGTTGTTGGTGAACCAACCGAGTCAGAAGGCACAACAAAAAATACTAAAAAGAAAAAGGATGTGAAGAAGAGAAAAAGAACTAAAAAAACACAAACAACAAGGAAAACCAGCATGCTTCAGGCCTAGCTGGTATTTCAAACATAATCATTCACTTTTAATTTTTAAGCTTGGAGGTATGTCACGTTTATGTGATGTTTAATTAAAAAAATCATAATAACTAAAATAGGCTTTCATCGGTTGAATTTCAAAAACAATTTCAAAATTTTTTAAGTGTTAGACTGTTGAAAAATGTTGAAAGCAAAGCCTATTAAGGAGCTAAAATAAATTATGCACAAATTTGTAACTTGGTAAATTAAAATGATGAACCTCTGTCACGCCAGAAAAAGTCAAAAAAATAGTTATTCTTTTAAATATTTTTGTATTGTCTTTTGATTTTGGAATGAGCATGATTGAATGATTTAATTTAGGGAAAGAAACACTAGTAATTAAGGCTAGCTAATGAGACTACTGCATTTATAAATGCGGGTGAAAACAATGTAAAAAATAAAAAGAAAAAAAATTATCATGCTCAAAACTTGAGAGCAATGAGTATTCTACTATAAGTAACATGTTGGACTCATTACAAGTGAGATCTCGTCAGATGAAAAGATGAAATATCTAGTAAAAAAGTGATTGAAAAAGCAGTGCAAGGATAGATGGAGTGTTAATGATACCATTTGGAATATTAAGATGTTTGTTTGGAAGTGGACTTTTTGTGAGAAAATTACTCATTCCAACTTCTCTTTTTACGAGTTCTTAAAGGATCCGTTGTTTTTCCTCTCGTAATTGTATTTGGTTTGTAATTTTTCCTTGTTGTCGAGATTTTGTTTCCCGTGTCATCTTGTAATTGGGTTGGAGAACCCTTTGTTCTCCCTTTAATAAAATATTGCTTCTTAAAAAAAAAAATAGTGCAAGTAGAATCCCCAAAATCAAAAAGAATTAAAAAGCCTATGAATAAGTAAAGGAGTTAGTTCTTCCTTTTCAAACTGAAAGCTAATGCTTTGGACCATAGGCTAAGACAACCATACTAGGATTAATACTATCAATATTTAGTGAATGGGTGTCATGGGTTGCAAACTCATAAACAAAATGAATGCACTAATACGTTAACATGTTGGGTTGTGCTAATGTTTAAATACAGTTCACTGGATAAGACTTGGATACTGTGAAATGTTGTGTTGATGTTAGTTTTTCTTAGTTATTTGTTTCTATTTGTCGCATTACCTCAAGACATGTAAGTATTCAAGTGTCTAGGTGTTATAAGTCACTATTTATGAGATATTTAAGCCCTTATTATTTGACTATGTTTTGTTTTGATAAGCATAATTAAGATTAATTAGGAATATTTTGTTGATTAAAGCTTAGTTTATCTAGGTGCTCTCTTTTTGTGAGTTTTTTTGTGTTTTGTGCTTGTGTCGGAGTACTCTGATGACAATTATTTAACCCCAAAAATACAATTTCACATTCCAGCAAACCTTAAATCCAGAAGATGTTGAAAGGAGTAAATGGTCTCAACAATATGGAAAACAAGGTAGAAGTTTGAGGATGGAAACCCTCGGTGAGCTGGAAAGTTAAAGGGATAAGGATGAATACTATGTGACAAAACCTACAAAATTTTCCTAGCGCTGAAATGAAAGCACTGATTGTCTATCTACACAGGAAGTCTGTCACAAGACCCTTTGTCCACTGCATGCATTATGTACTACAACCAATATCTTTACGAGAGGATAAGAAAAGAGAATATTTTAAATTTTATGGGCCAAATTAATGGATAATTACGAGTCCTGTGATCCAGTAACTCAACTAAACCATAAAAGCTATGAGGTTATAAGACCATCTTGGAGAAATGAAAAGAGGTTCAAAAGTTGAAAAACTTGAGAAATAACTCTGAAAAATACGCTTTGTGTGGAGAAGAAGAAGGTTGAACTAGAAGTAAAGGAAATCTCTCATCTTCCCTCTCTTGATGAATGTAGTGCTACCAGACATGACAAAACTCGTCTCTTATTAATTGAAAATTGTAAGAAGTAAAAGTTATTACACTTGCCTAATAATTTTGTTGATTATTTAGAATTAATCCCAATAACAAACGTACTATACTTATATATTCTAATAGTGTTTAATAAACTTATATAAGTCTCCTTTTATAGAGAGATTTGGTTGAAGATAAAAAGACAAACAGGCAAAATATGATAACTCAACTATTAATTTTTGGCATTGATTATTACTTTATAGCATTTAGTTTTCTCTAGTTGTGATCACAAGGCTATGCTACAATATCCAAGAAAATGATATCAAACAAAATGTTTGATTATTGTTTGTAGAAGGATACTAATAAGGCATGAGATTAGGCTAGCTGCAATATCAAATTGAACCACTTAACAGACCGCTGGCATATTAGTCATCTCTCAACTAGTCAACTATATATTTCAAACACCTTTAAACCAATATTGACACGTGAACGCCCGTAACACGCATCGCAGTCGACGCAATACCGGAAACAGCCACCACAATTTTAAACCAAAAACTTTTGAATTTACTATATCAGAATTCTTATTACTAAGATAAGAGATCTTAAAAATCATTAATTATATAGAACTCAAATAACATATTAAATTATATTTATATGGCTTGCATTTTAAATGTGACTGGCACCTAAAATTAAGGCATAATTTTTATCTTACAATAAAATAAATCACACTAATGGTAATCTATTATTTTTTAAGCATTACCTCCTTAATAACCTTGTCCAAGTTCATATATGAACAACCACCAGGACTAGTGTTTTCATATGCCTTACTCTTCAACTCCATGGCCTTTTGCCTCATCTTCTTTCCTTTATCTCCTAACATCAATTCATTGATAAGCTTTTCAACTTCCTCTCTCTTAACATTTGTATCAATTTCAATACCAATGTTCCATATATTACAGATAAACCTACAGTTTGTTGGTTGATCCACAAAAAAAGGCCAACACAACATTGGCACTCCAGCACAAATGCTTTCAGTGGTCGAGTTCCATCCGCAATGAGTCAAGAATCCACCAATCGAAGGATGGTTCAACACTTTTTCTTGTGAACACCAACTTGCTATTAGGCCTCTATCTGAAATTTCATTTACAAACTCAGATGACAAAATCACTGAGCCACCAATGACAAGATCAGGCCTAATGATCCACAAAAATGGTTTCTTACTATTGGCCAAACCCCAAGCAAACTCCAACAGTTGCTCTAGAGTCATAACTGTAATGCTTCCAAAATTCACGTAAACAACAGACTCAGGTTCCTTTGATTCAAGCCAGTCAAGACAATTGGTATCTTCTTTCCAAAGATTGGAACCTAAAGATGATAAGTGATTATGCCCAGTTTGATTTAATAATGAAGGTAATGGTCCAATGGTATAGAGAGGAGGGAGCTAGCATAGAACTGAGAGCTTGCAGCACATCATTCTCAAGCTCTTTAAAGGTGTTAAAAACAATAGCAGATGCTCTAGGAACTCTATTCGCCACATGGATTAAGAATTGTAACACGATGTCATTCCGATCTGTTGTTCTGATAATGTCAGGGAGATCTTTAGTCGAAAGTTGTGCAATCCTGGAATACAATCTACTTTGGTGTCTAAATAACCATTTGTCAAATAACTCTCGTCTGCATGTCATAATTACATATATCAACTTTACAAATTTTCATAAAATAAAAGTAAATTGCAACCGTTAAATTACATATTACAAATATTTGACTTATACGAAATTTCTTATCAGTAAAATATATAAATTATAATGAGTTATTAAGCAGAATAAATCTATTAAAAATTACTTTTCAACTAACTTTATCACAAGTTGTTACCTTTGAGTGGTATTAGACCTTTCTCAATCAATGTATGAAAGTGCAAAATAGATAATAAGGAACATGCACTAGTAGGAGAAAAGAGAAGAATTGGGAGTGCATGTTTTTCAGCAGAATGTATGGTAAATGGCATGAAACAATCAGAAACTAAGCATGTAACTGGTGGGATAACTCCAGCAATGGCAGATTCATGAAGTCTAACTAGAAGTTCCCCAAAGAACCGGGGGAAGTTGTTCATGATTGATTGACAAAGAGAAGGTATGTCTTGAGTAACATCACAATCATCTCCTTCCGTTGGAGTTAAACCATCTGGAATAGTCTCAAAGCGAAAATCAGTGAAACCATCAAGAGCATTGGAGCCTCTTGATCTGAGCAAGCGTTTGTGGTTGTATTCAGTGTTGACAAAGGTTATGTGAAAGCCTTTGAGGTGAAGAAGTTTCGCTAGTTTGAATAATGGATTGATATGGCCTTGAACTGGATATGGAATCAATAAAGCATGTGGCTTTTTATCATTAGAGAAAGAACTCATCTTTGATGAAACTTGTAGTGTATATGATGAAAACTATATGAGTGTGAAAAACAAATGATATAAGGCTATGCATTTATAGAGAGATTTGGTTGAAGAAAAAAATACAATAAACAGATAAAATAAGGTAACTCAACTATTAATTTTAGGCATTGGGTATTGCTTTATAGCATTAAATTATCTCTAGTTGTGACTACCATGCTATGCTACAATTTTCAAGAAAGAGATATCAAACAAAATGTTCGATTAATGTTTGTAAAAGGATATTAATAAGGCATGAGATTAGGCTACATTATCAGATTGAACCACTTAACAAACCGCTGCATATAAGTCCCAGTTTCAGTTTCAGTCCTTGTCCAACTAAAAGTAAGTTATATATTATGAGAGTTAGTTAACCTTTGTTTGGACTTGAACACAACTCGGTAGAGAAAAACAAGTGTTGGGTGTATTGATATTGTTGTATGAGGAAGGCTCTTGATGTCGTTTTAGTTAAGATTTACAGTGGGTTTGATTTTGTGTTGGAAAAAAAATGATTTTGAGTGAATTGATTTTGTTATATATATATATATATATATATATATATATATATATATATATATATATATATATATATATATATATATATATATAGGGAGCATATCAAGTGAGAGAATTTTATAATGAGAGATGAGAGAACTGAATATCAACCATTGGATTCATCAAGAGAGAGAATGTTAATGCATTAATGTGACTATTAATTTCTCTCTCTTGATGAATCCAATGGTTGATATTCATTCCTCTCATCTCTCATTATAAAATGCTGCTCCATATATATATATATATATATATATATATATATATATATATATATATATATATATATATATATATATATATATATATATATATATATATATATATATATATATGAAAAAATCAAATTTATCAAGGCTAATCTCCTCAAAAGTGGCAAAAATCTCTCACAAATACAAAATTTGCGAGGGAACGGCTCCCCTAGAAAAACAGGGGGTCGCAAATTAATTTTCGAAGGGTTATACATGTCGGTAAATTGCTTGGGGCAAACCCCTCGCTAAATGCAGTTCCCATTTTCAAATCTGCAACATGCAGACGTAGGCACCAGCTAGTAGTCAGGTAGTGGTCAGACTGCATCAGATATTTTGCTTGGCGAAAAGTCTCTCGCAAAATGCAGTACTTTTCAGTTTGCGTGAGGATAAGCCTCTGGCAAAATGTTTTTCATTTGAAAAAAAATGTAATTTATCAAATTAAACATAACTAGACGTCCACCCGCACGATGTGCGGATAAGTTTTAATAAATAAATAATAAATATTATAGTTTAAATTAATAATTTAAAAATATGATGATATGAATTAGCAATAATTTAATAGTTTGTCTTTTTTTTAAAATAACAATGTATATTTTCAACAAAATTTAAAAAATAAAATAAATCATAGATTAGATATAATAAAAGAGTTTTGGCGGGAAGAAGTTCTAGAATTATAATTTAAATATGTTCTAGACGTTTTGGCGGGAAGAAGTTTTAGGATTACAATTTAGTATGATAATTAAAATAAAAATATAATTATAATTATAATTTAAATTTAAAAAAATAAATATAATTTAAATTAAAACGAAATTAATATAGTACATATAAATAATTAATATTTAACCAAATATATAAAAAAAATTAAAATAAAACTCCATACAAAATTACAATAATATTTAAATGAAGTCCAAAATAGTTAACACATAAATTCTTCCATACAAATTAAAATAAATTTAAATATTCAAATTTAATTATTCTCTTTATCTTAGTTCCTCTTCTTCAACAACTCATCTATATCCACCATTTCCTCCAAATCCACCACCAGTATTTTGTGAAGTAAAAAATTGATCAAATTTTTGTGTCCGCTCGTTTGTAATTTGTATTGCTTCTTGATACTCTTGTGTCTGCCTCCTCATTTCTTCCTACAACTTTGTTTCTCTTCTCTGCATTTCTTCTTGCATTTCTTCTTGCATCTCTAATTGTTTTCTATTCATCTCTTCAATTTCCAACAAATTTCTTGCTGCGACTTGTTGTGCTGCCTCAGTATTCGCCAAGTTTCTCACAGTTTCAAGCATTTCGGCGGTTAATATAGGTGGAGTGGATGATCATTCTCCATCAGCATATCTCATTTTGAAATCCCTATTATGCCGCTAGATAGTTTTGGCGTACCCTCTAGTACCATACACTCTCCCATTTTTCTTCTTTTCACCTGAAACATTATACCAAGTCTGAAAACTAATACTAGGGTCAACAGGATACCTCGACGGTGGTTCAGGTATTTCAGGATCAGGGCCGGTCCTTTGAATTTGAGTGCCTTGGGCGAATGAAAAGAGTGGTGCCCCATAATTTTTTAACAATAAATATATAAGGATAAGAGAAATAATTGGATAAAAAACACATTTTCATTTGACACTGTGCAAAAAGAATAGAAATATAAATCTTTGAATCAATGTTTATACTACATCAAAACATGAACCACTATAAAGAGACTTAATATTCTTCTTCTTGATCTGGTCTTTTTTCCAATAAAAAAAATTGACTAAACCTTTAACATTATTTAAATATCATCCTCTTAGCATTTTTTGTTGCAAAATCGTTAATAATTTGTTCATAATCAAGGTTCTTCAGAAAATTACTTTCAATTGAAATCAACGCAAGACTATTTAATCTATCTTGTGACATTGTAGATCTCAAATAAGATTTTAATAATTTTAATTTAGAAAAACTTCTTTCAACAGATGCAACACTGTTAGAAATAGTCAATATTACTCTATAATCTATGCATGCATAGGAAAACAATTAAAAGTCTTTGAAGAACTCAATATCATATAGCTTGATTTTGATTCAACTGTTAAAACTTCTCTAATAACTTTCAATTCTTCAAACAAAATTTTACCATCAAGATCAAGAGAATCGTCATATTTTAAACAAGTTTCAAGATATTTACAACATGATTTCAAGTTCCTAAATAATGATCTAAGCCTTTCAATACTAAACAAGAATCCAAAAATATTTTCATATGTGCTATAATGCTCAAATATTCTATCAAGTTAGCTAATTGATTGATCTACAATACATAAGAAATAATGATTTCGAAAAGACTCTTTAGCAGACTCGAGATTCAGTTGTGTGGGTTGAGATGAATTTTCATCATAGTGTTGTTTTCTACTAAGTTGACGTTTTTGAATAAACACACATTCAATCTCTATTTCATTCTCAATCTTTTCAGCACTAGCCTTAGCATTTACAAATCCAGATTCTCTTTAGCAAGTATTTTTGTAATAGAAAATTCTCTTTTAATATATATATATATATATATATATATATATATATATATATATATATATATATATATATATATTGGATAAAATAAAATTTTGGTGCCCCTAAAATTATGGGGCCCTGGGCTCCCGCCCCGCGAGCCCGTGCTCAGGGCCACCCCTGTTCAGGATGCTCTGAAAACTTTATGGCAAGCTCTCTATCAAACTCCTCGAATAAAAAAATTTAATGTTATCATGATTCAAAAAAACTAGGTACATATAAAAGAAATAAATAAAATGTCTTTAATATAAGAAAAATTTACTTTAGTGATTTTTGCGCGCTCGTCAACAAACTCTCCATTTCTCTTGAGATGAGTCTCCACGTGGAGTTCTACCTAACTCTTCACGCTAAATAAGTAAAACAAGTTATACATAATACAACATCTAAATGATAGATTAATTAAAAAATAAATAAATTTATGTACCATCCTTCCCGCAACTTCAGCCACACTAATACTTCCTGCTGCGTAGTTGCAGCCACCAATTTCAGATGTTTTTTTTTCTCAGTCTAAAACATATAAATTATATACTTATTTTAAAAACATTTTCAATACTTCTTTAATCCTAAAAATAAACTAACTTCTTTTAAATTAGACATATAAAATATATTTATTTTAAAAAATAAATATACTATTTATACACAAAAGCACACAAATTTGTGAGGGGTTTTTAATGAATATATACAGTTTTTGTAAACATATTGTTTTTATATATTTTTTTAATACACACAATAAACTATACAAAATATATATATTATGTTAATTTTAAAAAAATACAAAATTTATATACTTTTTTTGATATAATATTTTAAAATATATATATATATATATATATATATAATTTTTTTATACTGTTTTTTTAAACATACAGCTTTTATATACTGCTTTATATATACTATTTTGTTATCATTTTAAAAATATAATATTATAATTCTAAATACTATTATAATATACTGTTTTTACTATAAAAAAATTACTTTTATAATAAAAAAATACTTTTTCAAAATAAACATGCAATTTTCTACATATTATGCTGTTATTATAAATACATTTAAAATATACTAAATAAATTTTATATATTATACTATTTATATATATATATATATATATATATATATATATATATAAATATATATATATAAATATATATATATATATATATATATATATATATATATATATATATATATATATATATATATATATATATATATATATATATATATATATATATATATATATATATATATAGGGGACGACTCAAGTGAGAACACTTGGTTATTATGAGAAATGAGAACAATGAATCACAACCATTAAATTTAGATTTGTTGATTTTGATGGACATGATTTGTTTCTCTTTCTATGATTCTTATTATTTATTTTAAATCAATATAGAAAGAGAAACATATCCTGTCCATTAAAATCAACAAATCTAAATCTAATGGTTGTGATTCATTGTTCTCATTTCTCATAATAACCAAGTGTTCTCACTTGAGTCGTCCCCTATATATATATACATACATATATATATATATATATATATATATATAGGGCATATCATATGAGAATGATATATTTATATGAGAATGTGAGAATGAATCTGAACCATTGGATTTTAAAATAAATGGTGGAGATTATGAGTGAATCTTTTTTTTCTCTCTCCTGTATCTTGAAATAAATGAAGTAGGAGAGAGAAAAAAAAGATTCACTCATAATCTCCACCATTTATTTTAAAATCCAATGGTTCGGATTCATTCTCATATTCTCATATAAATATGTCATTTTCATATGATATGCCCTCATATATATATATATATATATATATATATATATATATATATATATATATATATATATATATATATATATATATATATATATATATATATATATATATATATATATATATATATATATATATATATATACTTTTTCTAAATAAAAATTATATTGTTTTTATTGATATAAAATAAAAAAGCTAAATATTTTTTAAATAATATTTTTATAGTATATAAAAATTATGTTTTTTATTTAATATATAAATACTGTTTTCTAAATAGATATTATAATATTTACTAACACACATAAAATATACTACACATAAACTTATTTTTAATACTAAACATAAATTATATTATTAATATTCATACACTACATTTAAACTATTAATTTCGAAAATTAGTTAATATATTGTTTTCAAAATCAATAAATATGTTATTTTTAAAATAAATAAACTGCATTTAAAATATTAATTTCGGAAAAAAATTAAATAAAAAATGTAAGAAACAATTTACAATATATATGTGTGTGTGTGTATATATATATATATATATATATATATATATATATATATATATATATATATATATATATACTTACTAAAATACTGTTTTTAAAAATATATATCACAAACACAATATATTTCCATCAAAAACACACATGCATACAAAATTTATAAATTTTATATGTGTACCTTATTTGAAGACAAGTTTGGTGTAGACTTTGAACATTTTCTTCAAAATATTGCTCTTCTAAAAAAAATTATTGGTACAAAAAATACCAAACAAAACAAAAAAAAATTAATATTATAATCTAAATCTAAACATAAAATAAGTATTAAAATTGAATCAGATATTAATATTACCTCGAGATTTTTTAATTTGGAGATGAGATAATTTTCATATGAACAATTTTCTGTAAATATCCAAGTTTTCTTCTAAGATCTTGTCTTCTATGATTTAATTGCTATATCTAAAATAAAAATTAGAATATACATTAAATCAGTAATTAAAATCAATATAATTTAAGGTGCTTTTGGGACGCCTCTAGGGCAGCCTTGATCCCTTCTATCTCTTCGATGGATAGAGGGACAAGATCAGGAGAATCGGGCTTGTATGCGGGATCCACGACAAAAGGAAGCAAAATCTTCCCAACTCTTTCTTGAACCCATGCGGTGTAAGGTGCTTTTGCAATTGCATTCTTTGGCCCAAAGTTTTTTCTTTGAACATGCTTCCAAGCTTGAATTACTTCCTTCCATGTTCTTGGTTCACCTTTCCCATTGTCATGCAAGATTAATTCTTTTATCCGTTGTTCGGCGGGTTCCTTATCCATGGAATGGCCCAATTGGCGCAATGCTAGAATGGGGTTATAATTAATGCAACCAAGAGTTCCTATTAATGGCACATTGTTGAATTCTCCGCATTTGTAAATAATCTTATTTGAATTTAATTTCTTCGCATACCATAGAACAGAATCCGCTTTGAGAGCCCTCAATTTTTGAGACCAATCGTTTCTAGTCAATTCTTTGATAAAGCAACTAGATTTGTAGAGATGAGAAGTCAACCAAGAATATAGCCAATGGACACAACAAAATAGCATTCCTCTCTTCTTTTCGTACTTTGTATGGATAGCATAGTAAATATTAGCGAGGATAGTCGGAGTAGGATCCTTTCCATGAACCTTAAAGGAAGTGAAAGCATGAATGGCAGCGGGATCAACGTAATCAACATTTTTTGGCAATAACACAACTCCAAAAATCAGAAGAGCTAATAAATGTCCACAAATGTCCCATTGTTTCTTTTGAGCATACATTAAAGCTTGATTTTCTAAGTAAGATCTCTTGATCCCATGCACATCTCCATCAGTTTTGTAATTAGTCTTCAATTCCGTAGCGGACAACCCCAAGGCTTTTGCCAAATCTGAAAAGTCAACTTCTTTACCCACACCAGTATAGAATTCTTTTTTTAATTTTGAGAACCCTAGCGTAGCATCCATCTCTTCCAAAGTTGGAGCCAACTGAAAATCTTGAAAAGTAAAACACCTAAGCGGAGGGTCATAAAATTGGACCAAAGCAGTAATGGCTTCTTCTTGTACTCTCACTCTTAGCAAGTCCAAAATGTTCCCATAGCGGATTACAAACCTATCCAAAGCACTTGATGGTAATTTTTCCTTGATTATTTTCAGCTTCTTGATATCTGGAGTGGAAACGGTAAAGTGAACAATGGTCTTCTTGGTACTCATCCTTCCTACACATTCACCAAATAGAATATATTTTTACATTTATATTATATTTTTTATTTACTATTTTTTGTGGATAAAACATGATGAAGATGCAAATGAGAGATGATGCATGCAAACACACCAAAAAAATCATAGCAACACACAAAAAATATAAAACAACCAAACATATAAGACAAAAAACAAATATAACATAATATTTCAAGAAACCCAGGTTCATAGGTTCGACGTAGGGGGCTCTAGGGAGCCAACCTTTTTATGGGGGTTCTAGAAGGTCTCACGGGGTCGTTCGTAGCCTCCGAGACTCTTTGTCTCTTCGGATTTTAGAACGACTCATTTTATCCATGAGGTTCGAATTTTTGGGGTAGGTTCTCGGAGAGATCAGCCAAGTATCCAGTCCAGCCCTCAACAAAGTCAAGCCTCGTTTTGGACATTTTCGAATACTCAACCCACTCCGAGTGGAGTTATCAATGAGACTCGTAGGCGATTCATGTCCCCATTTGATCTCAAAGTTAACTCCCACACTTAGGGTTTAACATAACAAAAAAAACAAATACCAGCAGTGCATATAATAATATAAGTAAACATTTTAAGGCAGATAAATAAACATTTAATCAAAAAACAAAAACAAATAAATAAATAATTTAAAATTTATTAAAAAAAGATGAACCTCCCCCAAACCCTAAAAATGGCAAGTTTGCCAACCCTAAAATGCGCCCAAACCTAAACCCTGCCAAAACCTATAGGAGCATAGTATTCACTATTAAGTGTCCCTAGCAGAGTCGCCAGCTGTAGCAACCTGCCTAAAATTTAAGGTTTAGAGTCGCCACCTATTCTACCAAGGCGAATAGGAAACCTTTAATGGTTAAAAGATTAAGGGTAAGATACTATATTCGGGTTAAGGGAAGGTGTTAGGCACCCAAAACCCTTTCCTAAAGGTTAACATTACAAAGATAAGGGTTATGGCATAAAAAAGGGTAACAGACAATTATTAGGGTTAAAAGTTTAATTATTGAAAATGATTAAGATTTGGAGGAGGGGGACTCGCCTTGTTGCCAAGTGCCTACGTACCTCCTTAGGGAGGATCAGAGTCTACGTAGTTCGGGGAAGGGTTGTACGCCCTTAGAATTAGAATTTGATAGGGTTGGGAATTTGCCTCAAAGGCTTTTGAAATAGCCTATGATAATGTGTAATTTGATACTGGAAGTTTTGAAAAGTTTGGGAAGTGTTTTAAGAGTGGGCGTACAACCCTGATTTAATTTGTACTACTAACCGCAATGATCAATAGATTTGATCACCATAGTTAAAAGATTTGAAATTTGCATCACTACCAATTTTAATCGATTGATTCGATTATCACTAATAATGAATTAAGGTATTTTTTTAATAATTTTATAGAATTTTATATGCATTGTTACCCCTCGTAATCGATTGATTCGATTAAAAAGAATAACAAATTAAAGCGAAGGAAAGACGGTTAATCATCACAACTAATAAAATAATTGCAACCATTTAACCAAGTAATAGAAACCAAATTTTATTTAATTAAATAACATTTTAATTAAAACTATTGTTGACCATAGCGATTAATCGATTTAATCGGAACGAACAACAAATTAGAATTTTTTATAATAATATCATATATTTTTTATTTACAAAAATAATTATTATACATAATTAATTATATATAAAAAGAATAAATTAAAATCAATTATATTAATTAAATTAAATTAGTTAATTAGATTTTGATTCAATGAGGTTGTTATTAGGGTATATGGTATAGGGACTTGATTAGAGGCGTCAGATCTGGTTGGGGGAAGAATCAAAGGCTAGATCATGAGGGTACATGGTGGTGGTTAGACTATAGGGCGCACAGGATCAGGAATTGCAAATCAAGGAAAAATAATATGTTGGAGGGGAGGCTCGAACCTGCGACCTCACCCTCCCATACGCGCTTGGCAACCAACTCAGCTAAGGCCAGCACGCGTTTAAGAAACGCCTTCGTCATAATATAATAAAAAAATAAATGCATAACATGGAAACGCGCACGAGATTCAAATGGGCGAACCAGATGGGGACACATCACCATCTTCCCCACCAGACCCTGGTTTTTTCTGAGAAATTAGCTACGAATTAGCCAGGGTTTTGGTTCGTAGCGAAGTCACCTGAAAAATAACGAACAACTCATGCATGCATATACATCTTTCGCGACCCCATCATTGTTTTCGTCCCAACCATGCGAACTCAATCATATCATCAATTAACCCTAATTTAACTCCTAAAAGAAACACCCAATTCACAAACCCTAGACCTTGGATCGGCCTCTAATGGCAACACGAGATTAAAGCACGCAAGCTTGAAATACACAACCCAGAAACGTTCATGGCATTGAAACAAACCTAAATATGCAATTAATTTTCAATGAGGATGCATATATTGTTCAGATCGAATGGGTTTTCAGAGTGACTTACTTTGACAAGTAGGAGATAATTCTGGGGGTGCTGATGAAGCGTGATGATCCAGGCAGCTTCCAAATCACCTGAGGAAGCTTTTGCAATCTTCAAATCTCCTTGAGAACCTCTCAATTGCCAAAACCGAATCTTGATTATGGAAGTTTTTTTTTCTTTCTTGAACCCTTGCCTCTGATCAGAATTCTTAACCCTTATGCGTGTGTACCTTCTCCTCTACTTATAGGGATTGCATTAGGTTAAAAAAAAGAGCCCAAGAATCCCTTAAATCAAATCTTGCCATAGTTGAGAAATTGGATTTTTCTTGAATATTAAGTTTCTTATTTTGGCCAAAATTGCATCCATCTCTTTCCAATTAACTTGCCACGAAAATATATTATATTTTAGCATTAATGTTGATTGAAAATCACCAAAATATGTTTTCTATCAAAATATTTGATTTCTCACTTATTTAAATCATTAAAAATCAATTTTAAATGAAATAAAATTGTGTAAAAATCCAATAAAGTGATAAAATTCGTGGCATATGTTTTAGATAACTTATGGGCCAAGTTCAAGTCATAAAAGTATGGGCCTATTTGCAAAAAATTCAATTTGAACCTCCTTTTTTCACATTTGGTCCTCCAAAATCACCCAACTTTGATCAAGCATATCTCATTCAATTTTTAAGCTATGAGGGAGTTCTAATACTTTTTGGAAACCTCAAAGTGTCCTCTACAAGCCACTTTGGAACGTATTTTTCATCTGGAGCTTTTATCTTGATCATATCTTCTTTAACAAAAAACTGCTTTTGAAGGATGCCTGAAAATGACCTGTAATCTTTTGTACTGTACCTCTCAAATGAAGCATTTCTAGCCCTAGCTTGTGAGAGACAAAGTTGTAGAGAATCCAAATTCCTTCAAAATAGGCTTTGAGTGGGGAATTTTTGATGTTCCAGGTGAAAGTTATGCCCAGTCAAAGTTGGGTTGACTTTCTCCTAAAGAAACCCTAATTTGAACCTTTTTGTATTTGTTCATCTCTGAGTTTCTATTAATGGAATCATGATCAAGCTTTGATCAAATGATGGATATACATCCCCATACTTGTTGTGTGACCAATGGTTAGAAGTTTGGATCATGCCTTGACTTTGGATTTGAATCAGTTGATTGTAGATCTTGGGACTGTTTGAGCAGGTAACCTTTGGAGTGGTGCCTTGACTTTTGCTATGGAGTTATATTAGATCACTATAAACCATATACCCTTGATTAAAAGCCTTATCTCATTGGTCCCTCTTAGGGGAATCTCAAACCCTAGCCTCAAGAGGCTCTTGGCTAGGAGTGTTGCTTGAATGGAACCCTAGTCTTTGAATCTTTGTAGGTGAAGTAGATGGGGCAAATTTTGGGGTATGACAGTGACTGCACGCACAGTCTACCAACAGCAGTTGAGAAGACAATGATGTCTCGTTTCCGAGGGGATGCCCCTCGCTAAAATAAATAACTAAATTTCTTTAGGGATGGCCCTCACTAATTTCTACGTTATCTGCCTAATAAAAAGACATTTCGGCGCCACTTTTATTTGCTTGGGGTACTCCCTCGCAATGTATATTTTCAAAAATCAAAATTTCCCTCTTCTTCTCTTTGCGAGGGGTAACCCCCCGCTATGTTAATTTTTTTTAATTGTGTGTTGCGTGGGGCTTAACCCCAAGCAACTTCATTTTATTTGTGGGGAGTTTTACCCCTGGCTATTCAGAGGATTTCTTGTAGTGATTGTTGGTAGTTGAATAGTTATATTTGATATAGGATAGTTTTAGAAAATTGTTTAGAAAAAAGGTTCTGATATTGATTTCTTCTACCATTTTCATACACATTATATTTAAGAATATTCTAGAAATTTGTAGCAATTTAAACACTCCTTCTTTATAAAATTTATGTGACTCCAAGCGTAACTTATAGTTCTTCAAATCTCAATCTCGACAACACCTTCGAAAATATGTCTGCAATTTGATCTTTTGTCCTGCGGTAGTCGAGTTTGATCTCTTTAGTTGTTTCAGCTTCTTTGATAAAGTGATACTTGATTGCTATATTTTGTTTTACTGTGATGCATTGGAATTTTCGTCTTTGCAATTGCTGATTTGTTGTCGGAGTTGTTTTTAGTAGGCTTATCTTGTTTTTCTCCAATGTCTTCAAGTATCCTGCGAAGCCATATAGTTTGACTCATTGCTTCAGCAACTGCCACCTACTTTGCTTATATTGTTGATTGTGCAACTATAGCCTGCTTCTTCAACGCCCAAGAAAACTTTCTTGATCCCAGTGAGAAAGCATAGTCAGAGGTGCTTTTCATGTCATCTACTGAACCGGCACAATCATTGTCGGCGTAGCCAAGTAGTCTTGAGTCAGTTTTGGTAGTGTACCATATACCGAACTCTTTTGTTCCTTGTAGATACCTCAAAATTCTTTTTCTTGCTCCAAAGTGTATATGACTTTGGCTTTGCATGAATCTTGATAAAAAAACTTGTAGCATACATTATGTATGATCATGTAGCTGCGAAATATAGGAAGCTTCTAATTAGACTTATGTACCTAGATGCATCCGCTTCTGGTGCTCCTTCATTCTTTTGTAGTTTCTCATTTTTTATGAGTGGAGTAGCTAATGGTTTGCAACCGTACATCTTTAATTTCTTAAGCGAGCCTTCTGTGTATTTCTTTTGCGAGATGAATATCCCATCATTTCTCTAACTTACCTCTATACCGAAGAAGTAACTCATCAAATCAAAGTCGGTCATCTCAAAGGTCTTCATCATATCTTCTTTGAACTCCATCATCATCTTAATATTGTTTCTCGGGTTGATAAGATCATCTACATATATATATATAGAGAGAGAGTGTTGACCTTGAGACTTGATGTATAGTGTAGGGTCACTCTTGCTCCTCAGACGATAGAGTTCTTTTCTTAGTTTTAACACTTTGTTTTCTTCGTCTTCAAACATGAATCCTTGTGGTTGCTCCACATAGATCTCATCTTAAAGTATGCCAAGTTGTTGTGAGTAACCCTTAGCTACTAGCCTCGTGTTGTGTTTGTGTATGGTGCCATCAAGTTTGAGCTTTGTCTTATAGACCTACGTAACCCCAATGATATCTTTTCAATGGGGACGGTTTACTTACTCCCATGTGTTTTTTTTCTCGATCATCTTTAAAATTATGGAACAACAAGACAGATGTCGAATACGATGTCACGACCCTAGAATGACCAACGCAATGTCGAGCGTAATGTTAAGACATCGTAACAACAGAAGTAACAATTAACAATTTAAAGGAAGATGCAGAAAGTAAATAACACAGTTCAGTTGTTAACCCTGTTCGGTGCAACGTCACCTACATTTAGGGGCATCTAAGTTAGGAAAGAAATCCATTATAATAGTATTAGTTTGAAGTTCTCAACAGCCTATGGTTTTTCAAACTTCTCACCTAATCACTACCTGTGCTATTCCTATCTAAGAACTCCTAGATATGAGACCCCTCTCACTTCTCCTTAATCACACAACAACGATAATACCAACAATGACAATAGACAGAAGACATACTTCCAATTAAACAGAATCCACTCTCGCTTAAAAGCCTATGAGTGATTCACAAATTACAACTCAAACTCACTCAAATTAAACATCAATATGATGCAAGAATGGCTCACAAAAAACAATGAACAGACGAAATCCTAAAGTATATTCTCTCACATGCAGCTTCGTAAATCCTTTAGGTTTAGAGTCTTTCTTTTTATAGCCATAGAAGCACCTAGGCTTGGATATTAAATATGGCCAAATCAAAAAAACTACAAATCAAATCATATCAAATCAAATCTTCTGGTGTAGAAAATAATGTTCTCATTAATATTTTGACATCCAATCTTGAGAACCAAATTTTTAGATATTTCTTGCTTGAAACAAATCTTCAGTGAATCAAATCTCCAAATATGCAGCTTGATCCACACAAAACATCAAACAAATCTTTTGAAGCACAAGATACCAATCTTCTAAAAATAGAAACAAAACAGGCTACAATGTCGTACCAACATGTCACGACATCTTGTCCAACATCTTGTTGAACTAGTTATTTTAACAAAATGCAGCCAACAAACCAAAACCTAACAATCTCCCCCCCTTTGGAAATATTTTGGCTAAAACAACATTTACACAAAACATACAAAAGCAACTAAAAACTAGAGAGATAAAACAAGCAGCAATATTTCAATGACACATCTTCATAATAATGTACAAACAAAATAGAAACTATAGAAGTTCACATCAGAGGCATACACAGCAGATAACCAATTAGAACACAGCCTCATAACAACATTTTCAAAGAGAAATTCAACCAAAAAGATGAGTTGTTGTTTTCAAGGAGCCACAACTTGTCATGGTAGCAGGAGCCACAACGTTTCTCTACCCTGTTGCAGGTCCAGCACTAGCACTTTTCCCTGAAATTTCATGCACCACTATGTGGGGGAAAGAGAAAGTGTCTATTGCATTCCTTCACACCTGTAATTGTTATAACTCTTCAAAAGTGAAAATTCTCAACTATCCCCTTAATTTCTCAAACTAATTTTCATTTGAAGCTTTAGTAATTATATCTTCCAGTTATTTCTCAGTGACCACATGCTTAAGAGACACAATTTTACAAGATCCCTAATAAAATTATGACGAATTTAAATATGCTTTGTCCTTCTATGTTGGATGGGATTCTTGGATATGTTGATATAACTTAGATTATCACAATATAATGTCATTACATCCTGCTCGACATTATATTCCTTTAACATTTGTTTCATCCAAATCAATTGAGAGCAATTGCTTCCTGCTGCAGTATACTCAACCTCAATAGTGTACAATGAAACATAGTTTTGCCTTTTACTGAACCAAGATATAAGATTGTTCCCTAAGAAGAAACATCCTCCAGGAGTGCTTTTTATGTCAACAGCACTACCTGCCCAATCTGCATCATAATATCCTACAAGCATGAAATTAGTACTATGAGAATACAGCATATCACTATCACTAGCTCCATTTATGTATTTCAAGATCCTTTTCACTTGAGTAATGTGGCTATTTTTAGGTTCAGCATGTTATCTTGCACAAATTCCTACACCAAAAGAAATGTCAAGTCTGCTAGCTATAAGGTACAATAGACTACCAATGATATTCTTATATAACTTTTCATCCATATTAACACCTTTTTCTCTTTATATAATTTCAAGTGAGTTGGTGCATGTGTTCTTTTGTGACTGACATTTTCTAGGCCAAACTTCTTCACTATATTCTTGGTATAATTGCTTTGCAATATGAAGATAGTATCATCCGTTTGTTTGACTTGAAAACCAAGAAAATATGTTAATTCACCAACACGACTCATCTTAAATTCATATTGCATCTGTTTGACAAGATGTTGGACCATCTGGTTTAACATCCCTCCAAACACAATGTCATCAACATATATTTGAGCTATCGTGAGTTTATCATGCTCTCTTTAACAAACAATGTCTTGTTTGTTCCTCATTTTCTGCCGTGATTATTGACAAGAAACTTAGTTAACCTTTCATATCAAGCTCTAGGTGCTTGCTTCAAACCATATAGAGCTTTCCTTAGTTTATAAACATGATCTGGAAAACTAGAATATATAAACCCTTTGGGTTATTCAACATATACTTCTTCATTTAAGTATCCATTCAAGAAGGCACTTTTCAAATCCATCTGAAATAACTTGAATGTCAGCATGCAAACCACTCCCAATAAAAATTTATGGATTTAAGATGAGCTACAAAAGCCAAATTATCACCAAAATCAACTACCTCTACTTGAGTGTATCCTTAAGCTACCAATATGGCCTTGTTTCTGGTCACAGTACCTTTTTCATCCAATTTGTTCTTATAAATCCATTTGTACCAATAACATTCATTCCTTTACACCTGGGTACTAAGTCTCATACTTCATTTCTTTTGAACTGACCTATTTCTTCTTACATAACATTAATCCAAAATTCATCAGTCAATGCATCCTTCACATTTTTAGGTTCAAGCTTAGTGACAAAACAAGAATTGAATATCAATTCTCTGGACCTAGTGGTGACCCCTTCATCATGATTCCCTATAATGAGTTCCTTCGGATGATCTTTCTGAACTCTAATAAAGGGACCTTTGTTTGCTTGAGGGTTATTTGGATCAGTACCTACTGGATTAATGTTGGACTCAATGTCTTCCACATTTTCTAAAACATCTGTCTGCTGAGATGATGTTCCAAAATCTTCTTCGACATCAGTCCTTTTCTCAATGATTGAACCATCAACCTCTTAGGCACTCTTCTTTCCACCAAGACTTTCATCTTGATTGGGCCTTCTTAACTCCATATGTGGAGGATCTAGTGTTATGGAAGTAGCCTGACGTTCCAAATTCTGGTGAGACATCTTGATTTGATTCCTAATTTGACACTCATTATAGAATTTGTCCTCCTTAATTGGGATACCTCTAATAGCTTATTCAGATGTAACCTTCTTTGGACCTTTAAGATTCACATGTTCAAGCTTGTGGTGCCACAACTTGACTTCATTTCCCTTTAAACAAGATGAAGAGTATGGAGTTTCTTATGGTACCCATAAATAACAATTATCCTTATACCTTATTCCCCTTATCAGAACATCTTTCTTCTCATTGGTAACCAAACATTCTAACTTGGTGAAATTTACTTTTAAACCTTGACCACATAACTGACAAATACTTATTAGATTTATAGTCAATCTTTTCACTAGAAGAACATCATCTAGTCTAAGAAGACCAGTACACACTAACTTTCCTACTCTCTTGATTTCACCTTTAGCTCAAAATGTGACAAAACTGGAGGAATAAGACTAGATGCCCACAAAATAATTTGTGACCCCTTTCATATGTTTAGAACATCCACTGTCAAAATACCAGTCTTCTCTAGATGGAGATCTAAGAGAAGTGTGGGCTATATTTCCCATAATAATGACACTTCCACAGTAATTACTTGGCTTTGGCTTAAGATTTCTGATGTCCAGCAGAATGTTGCAACATTTGGTATTACATCGTGACCTCCCGCTTCCTTACAAAAGAAACAAATTTTGTCACAGGGGTTTTTCCATGTTTATTTAGAGATTAGTAATTAAAACCAATACCTGTTGAGTTTCCAGCCTTTTTTCCAACTTGAAGAATTTCATCCAACATATCATACCCATTGTTTAAAATTCTTATGGATTTGGTCATGTTTTTAAGTTTGGAGGTCAATAAGGTTACCTCATTTTGAAGATTAGAGACAGTCCGACAGTAGATGAAATTTTTTCTTTTTTCAGCCTACAATTGAGTCATGATTCTCTTCTGTTTTTCTCCTGCCTTGGATACCTCTTCACTTATGACACAAAGCTCTTTGTAGGAAGTATCCAATTCTTCATAAGAGATATTCTCATCACAGGAATCTTCATCGGATTCATACCTACCAGTGAAGGCTCTAACATGCTTAGTAGTTTCATCAACAGGTTCACCTTCATAATTATCATCATCAGACCAAGGAATAGTCAAGCCCCTCTTATTTTTCTTGAGGTGTGTGGGACATTCTGATCTAATGTTACCAAAACCTTCACATATGTTGAGTATGTAAAAATCCGTGTAGACTGCTTCAGCCCAGAATGTGTTAGGCAGTTCCTTTTCCTTGGGCATCGATCTAACTATTTTCATAACTATGTTATTCTTTCTCTCAGACACACTATTTTGTTGAGGAGAACATGCGACTGCAAGTTGTCTCTTTATGCCTTCATCCTCAGAAAATTTGTCAAACTAGTAGAAGGTATACTCTTTGTTGCGATCACTTCTCAGTAATTTTATTTGTTTTCCACTTTTATTTTCAACATAGGCCTTACACTTTTTGAATACTCCAAAGACTTCTAATATTTCTTTAAGAAATAGACCCATTACATTCTAGAGAAGTCATCAATGAAAAGTATGAAGTACCTGTTATTCTCGTGTGACGGCGTCCTCGACAGTCTATATACATTAGTATTTATTAGCTCCAACAGGTCTTTCGCTCTCCATGCTCTGCCTATTGAGAACAGAAATCAGTGTTGCTTACTGAGGAGACACTCTTTGCACAATTGATTGTTCTCCTTTATGATTGGAATATCTCTCATCTTGTTCTTCTCATGTAACAAATTCAAGTCATACTCATGTGTCCTGAAATGCCCAAACCTTCGATGCTAGAGCCATGAATCATCAAATTGTACCTTCATGGCAATTTTGTTACATATTTCAAATTTAGAAAGAAGCTTCTATTTCTCTAATCCATCTTCACTTGGGATATTTAGGCCCTTTTATTTTTTTGTCTAAAATTTTGCATACACCTCCTTCAAAGTGAAGTGTGTAGCCTCTCTCCGTCATTTGGCCAATGCTTAAAAGATTTTCTATTAGGCTGTAAACTAGTAAGATATCATGGATGAGTCGCATACCTTTATTTGTCTCCACCATGACAATGCCTTTGTCGTTTGATTCAACCACACTACCATTTTCCAGTCGAACTTTGACTTTGATAGACTTGTAAATGCTTTTAAAAATAGTCTCGTCCTTAGCCATTTGATTGTTGCTTCCCTTATCCAAGTACCAACCTCCTCCTTTTCTTTGATTGAGTCTTGAGTGGCATAGGACATACATTATTCTTAATCATGCCCTTATGCGATATTAACTTGATGCCTATTTTTGGTGTGACAATTTTTCTTTACATGCCTGAACTTCTTGCAAAGGTTGCATTGTGGCATATTATGGTACCAACAATTCTTCCTTGTGTGGCCTAGTCTTTTGCATATATTTCATAGAGGATTTTTATCTGGTATGTTCTTAAGGAAATTTCTAGAAACTTCTCTTCTTGTAATAGTTTCTCCATATTTTCCCTCTATTTTCTTTATTTTGTGGCTGAAGTTTGAGCTTTAACTAGAAGAAATTTGCAAGTGTATCTTCTTTTTGCCTATACATTTTTTCTCATATGCTTCATAAGAGCCCACTAGTTATGTCACTGATAGAGTGGAGAGATCCTTGGTTTCCTCAATCATTCTCATGATTGGGTTAAACTTTGGGGACATCGTAGTTAGAATTTTCTCAGCAATTTTCTTGTCAACAATATCCTTCCCAAAAACTCTCATTTGATTAATTATTTCTTTAAGTTTAATCTTTAACTGTCTCAAACTCCTTCATCTTCAATAGTTTAAAATTTCTTCTTAAAGATTGAAGTTTAACGGCACGTACCTTGTTGTTCCTTGAAACTCTTCCTACAGCGTGTTACATGCTTCTTTGGCAGTCTTAGCACCCAAAATTCTTGGAAAAATTGCATCAGTCACCACTTGTTGCAAGGTGAACAACGTCTTTGAATTTTTCTTTTTATTTTTCTTCAACTCTTTTTCTTGAGCTTCATTAAGAGTTGAAGTATTTGCAAGAGCAGTGAAGCCATCGCCATCTTCTACTATGTCCCATAAATCTTGAGATGAAAAAATGTCTCCATTTTAACACGCCAAAAATCATAATTTTCACCATTAAAAATGGATAAAAATAGATGTTGATTGAGTGGTGTGATCCATTGCTTGAAAAAATTTGCAGATCATTTATGTGGTCGGGGGAGACAAGATTACAAGGAAATATCCTGCAGCTTGGGAAAAAAACTAGCAGTCTTAGGAATCGAGGGGCCTCAATATTATAGCTCTTGATACTTGTGGCACAGTGAATATTTTGAGAATGCTCTATGGTAAATCAGATAGTCTATGGACCAAATGGATCCATTCCTACTATGTGAAAACACATGACAACATGACTGTTCCAATCAAGTCTTCATACTCCTGGATCCTCAAATTCATTTTGAAACAAAGGCAAGTTGTTTCTCAACTCCAAAGCTGGAATGGCATGTTGTAGAAGGGAGAGTTCAAGGCCAAAGCAATTTACCATGATTTGAAAACCGACCAGCCCAAAGTGCAGTGGAAGAAAATATTTTTCAAGAACATAGCAAGGCCAAAAGTTAGATTCATTCTTTGGGTGGCTTGCCACAATAAACTTGCTACCAAGGAAAGACTTCATTGATTTGGTCTCATAAATTACAATGAGTGTTGTTTTTATGGAGAACATGAAACATTGAGACATTTGATGTTTCAGTGTGACAAAATTTATGAGATTCGGAAATATATTCTGAATTAGCTGCATGTGGATCGGACCCCTACTAGGTGGGAAGAAGAACTTAAGTGGGTCTTGGAGAAAAGCAAAGGGAAAGGAAGTAAAGCTGAAGTCCTCAAATGTGCATTCATCGAAACTGTATGTGAAGCTTGGAAGTTCAGACACCAGCACTACTTTGGGAATGCTATAGATAGCCACATAATAGGTCCTAAAATAGTAGAAAATGTGATGTATAAATGTTGGATGAAGCATAAATTGAGACACATTATGTTAATGAACAATTCTCTTTATTTGAGAGGCAAAATTATATTTTTATTATAGAAAATAATAATGATACCGATCTAATTTAAGAAGTATGCATTCTTTTACTTTCTATCTTGAAACATATTTTAATTACTATTCATTGACATCAAATAATTTCTTTTGAGTATTATATATTATATCAAATTTTTAAATGATAAAATATTTAATTCACGGGTCATTATCAATACAGTACATATTTTATTTTAATCAATTAAATTTATATAATCATGGTTCATTTTACAATTAAGAAACCCATTTTAAAGTTATATATATATATATATATATATATATATATATATATATATATATATATATATATATATATATATATATATATATATATATATATATATATATATATATATTATCAAAATAAATTTACTCGTGCGAATGCACGGATATCTTTACTAGTTATTAATAAAAATAATTAGTTGTATGAAAATAATAAATTAAAAATCATAAAAAAAGAGAATGAATGAGGGTATTTTAAAAAGAAAATAATTAGTACATTATAAATTATTTGTAACTTAATTTTTTTTTTAAATAACTTCTATTAAGTAAGTCGATGGCGGAATCTGAACACTCAAATTTTTTGATTAAGTTAAAAAAAAAAACATTTACCACCTTTACGAGCTCAACTAAATTTTTAGAGTATAAAATATTCTGAAAATATAAAATATTTTTACAGTATCAATGAATATCTTGTATCCAATTAAATTATTTTTTATTTAAAAAAATTTAATGATAGAAAAACAAAAAAAAAATGGCTTGATTTTATAATTTCTAACCAAGTCAATATTATTCTCCAAGAGTAAAAACTCACAATCGGCGCTTTTTTAACTTAAAAAAATGACTTTTTACGACCCGCGTTTGGAGGTGCGATAACGGTGGCAATAAGCAACGAAAGAGCGTGCGTGGTATTAACAAAAAGCTAAAATCCATAAGCGAAAAGCTCGTGATTCGATGACACATCATATTCTTTTTTTCAACACTAGTAAGAGTACAATGAAGAATACAAACACCACCTCTATTATAGAGAGAAGAGGCACAAACAATCAAAGCAAAGCTCGTGAGTGTGTGAGTGAGTGAGAGAGAAATTCCAATTATGGCTTCTACGACAATGCGATTTCATCCAAATTACACCGCCGTAACCGAATCCTTTCCTCGCCGTAGCTCCATTTCCGGACTCATCGGTTACGGATCCTCGCCGTTGTTCGTCCGAACGAACGTTATCAAGTATCGTACTGTTAAGCATGATCTGAATCTTAGGAGAAGAAGCTCTTTCTCTGTGAAGTGTGTTTCTGGTAATGAAGCTAAACAGAAAGTCAAGGATCAGGAAGTTCAGCAAGGTCTGAGTTATATGATTTTTCTTCCATTGTTGTTTTTGGTTGTCAATTTGTGATGCTATTAGCTTGTTTAGGTTTTGAATTTGTGATCTGAATTTGCTTCACTTCAGTTGCACATTGAAATTAAGTTCAAATTTAGAAACATTTAATCAGCAGGAAAGCCTTGCTCTATGATTTTTCTTTAGTTTTCTTTTTTTTTTTTGGTTTTGAATTTGTGATGCTATAAGGTAGCTTGTGTTTTGAATTTGTGATCTGAATTTACTTTGTTACAGCTGTGGCATTGAATCAATTTCAAATTTAGAAACATTTGATTAGTGGGAAATTTTTGCTCTGTGTGTGTACTGTTTTGGTTCTCTTTCTTTTTTTATTAATTGTTATTTCCTTTAGCATCATGCTTTATTGTGATGTTATGAGCTAGCTATGAGTTAATTTTTGACTTGGTGTTCTGAACTTGCTCATTTTAGTTGCGGAAAATTGAAATCAAATTGAAATTTTGAAACATTTTTTAAGTAGAAAAGCACTGCTCTATGATTTTTCTTCAGTTTCGTTTTTTTATTTTGTGAATTTGTGATGTTATAAGCTAGATTATGTTTTAAATTTAGGATATGAATTGGATTACTTCAATTGCAGCATTTTTTATCTTTGAGTAAAAAAATTGCGGCATTTAAATCAAGTTCAAATTTAGAAACATTTTATTAGGAGAAAACCTTTGCTGTGTGTGTACTGTTTTGCTTTTCTGCCTTCTTTTTTGTTTATTTTTCCTTCAGTGTCATGCTATGTAGTGATGCGATCAGTCATCTATTTTTCTTATTTTGTTTCAGCTCTGTTGTTTTTATTTCCTAGACAGAACATTATGGTGAAAGTTGATCCATGTAGCCGACCCCACTTAGTGAGATAAAGCTTGGTTGTTGTTTTATTTCCAGCATAGGAATCAAGTTCTTTTTTAAAAAGATAATAATAATTGGGGAACAGGAAATTAATTAAGTAACACTAATGATTATTTTACAAGTCTTTCATGAAATCAGTCCCTTAAAGTTAAAAGGTCAAATTCTTACCAGGAAGCTACACCTCATGGAGTTAAGTTCAAATTTATATTACCTACAAAAAGGAAGAAATTTTGGTCGACTACCTTGTTTTTTTTTTATATTTTGATAATATGGTCTATTACCGTGTTGATCATAAGTTTTTGGCATTGTTACTAACCTGTTATCTAGCATCCAACGTCATTGCATTCTAATTAATAATACATGTTTATTGTTTGTTTTAGAAGCTACAACCTCTCAGAGCTCATTTGCACCTGATACTACTTCCATTGTGTCAAGTATTAAGTACCATGCGGAGTTCACACCAATGTTTTCTCCAGAAAAATTTGAGCTTCCACAAGCTTTCATTGCAACTGCACAGAGTGTTCGTGATGCTCTCATAATAAACTGGAATGCTACTTATGATTACTATGAGAAGCTGAATGTTAAGCAGGCATATTACCTTTCAATGGAATTTTTACAGGTTGGGTGCTACCTTAATGATTTGACCAGCTTGGAACATTACTGACATCTGAGACTTATTTCCATCTGTTGTTCTATCTTGCAGGGTAGAGCATTATTGAATGCGATTGGCAATTTAGAGCTAACTGGTCCCTATGCAGAGGCTTTGAGCCAGCTTAGTTATAAATTAGAAGATGTGGCACACCAGGTATGCCATCTCCAATTGTATATCTTTTTTATTCTAGAAAATGGTGTGCTTTACTGTTCTAATGAGTAATTTATTTAACTAGAGACCATAAGTCAATATTTCAACACAAGACCACTTCGGATAAACAAACTGATGTGTTTTTTTTACATGAATATTGTAATTGAAAAAGGACTTAATTTGTTCTGATAGCATATATACTAATTCAATAGTTGAGAGATTCAACTGATGTACTTGGGTTTGTCAAAAATAAAAAAACTGATGTACTTGGGATTCTTATCGAGTTGTTTTTTTTTTCTTCTACATTTAATTTTTCAAAATATTGTTAGCTTACAATACAATTTTGTTTCTCTTATAATTCATTTTGGCCTGGCTATAATAGGAGCCGGATGCTGCACTTGGAAATGGGGGTCTTGGACGACTTGCTTCATGTTTCTTGGACTCTTTGGCAACCTTGAATTATCCAGCATGGGGTTATGGACTGAGATACAAGTATGGCTTATTCAAACAACGAATCACCAAAGATGGGCAAGAGGAAGTTGCTGAAGATTGGCTTGAGGTATGTTTTCACTATTTCGTGATGACTAGTGTTCATGCCATGCACTTGAAAATTATAATTATAATTTTGCATTTGGTCTATAAGTTCTATTAATATTTTATTTCTTTACTTGTGGTCTATTCTAACAGATGGGCAATCCTTGGGAGGTCATTAGAAATGACGTCTCATACCCTGTAAGGTTCTATGGCAAAGTTGTTTCAGGCTCAGATGGTAAAAAACATTGGATTGGAGGAGAAGATATCAAAGCTATTGCACACGATGTCCCCATACCCGGATATAAGACCAGAAGCACAATTAATCTGAGACTTTGGTCTACTAAAGCTGCATCTGAAGAATTTGATTTAAATGCTTTTAATTCTGGAAGGCACACCGAAGCATCTGAGGCTCTAGCAAATGCTGAAAAGGTTTGGATGATACAGTTCTTTTAGAAAATTGTAGAAGATTTGGAGTTTTAGAGAAGTAACCAATTGGATATGAATGATGATATTAGAACAAGTTTTAAAGAATCAAAGCTTTATTAGATTTTTGACTCTGTAATATGTATCTTTTTCATAGTTATGTATAGCAATGGCTATTGAAAAATATCTAAGTGACATTTGATGATACGTGGAGGTTTTCTAGATAATCTTACTTATAAAACTAAATGACTGTACTATGCTGTGAGTACAACTTGATAAAACTTAAAAAGGACATTTTATATGGTAATTTTCCCCCTCAAATGCAGATTTGCTATATACTCTACCCTGGGGATGAATCTATAGAAGGAAAAACCCTTCGCCTCAAGCAACAATATACTTTATGTTCTGCTTCTCTTCAAGATATCATTGCTCGTTTTGAGAGAAGATCAGGGGCAAGTGTGAATTGGGAAGACTTTCCTGAAAAGGTTGCAGTGCAGATGAATGATACTCACCCAACTTTGTGCATCCCAGAGCTGATGAGAATCCTGATAGATATAAAGGGTTTAAGCTGGAAGGATGCTTGGAATATCACCCAACGGTATTTAGTATTTATTTATTATTGTTTTTTTTTTGGGGTGGGGGGAGTGAGTAGTCTGGTCATCTCATATTTATATTTGATCTGAGTTCGTTGATGGAATATGTACTACCTGCCACTGTGATCCAGGACTGTAGCATACACAAACCATACTGTTCTTCCGGAGGCATTAGAGAAATGGAGTATGGACCTTATGGAGAAACTGCTTCCACGCCATGTTGAGATTATAGAAATGATTGATGAGGAGGTAATACCAATTTTTTTGTTGCCTAAACTCTTCTATTTCAGGTAAAAGAATTGAGTTATTGCTGATGTTCATGTTTGACAGCTGATTCGGACCATAGTCGCAGAATATGGCACAGCAGATTCAGATTTACTTGATAAGAAATTGAAGGAAATGAGAATACTAGAAAATGTTGAATTGCCTGCAGAGTTTGCAGATATACTTGTTAAAACCAAGGAGGCCACTGATATTACTAGTGAGGAAGTGCAAATTTCTAAAGAAGGAGGAGAAGAAGAAGAAAAAGAAGTAGGAGAAGGAGGAGGAGGAGAAGAAGAAGAAGGCGATGATGGTAGTGAAGATGAAGTGGAAAAAGCAATTGCTGAAAAGGATGAAACAGTTAAAAGCTCCATTGAGGATAAGAAAAAGAAGTTGCCTGAGCCAGTACCAGTACCGCCAAAATTGGTTCGTATGGCCAATCTTTGTGTTGTGGGTGGTCATGCAGTGAATGGGGTTGCAGAGATACATAGTGAAATTGTCAAGGATGATGTGTTCAATGCATTTTATAAGGTAAGTATTTCATTGGACAATGTGACACGGTCGTTCAATTGAGTGATTTTTTAATTCAATGTCTGTCATGGGTTTTTTTTCTGGGGGGATTAAGAATGAGTTAAGGATGTCTGTCATGGGTTAAGGATGAGTGGTTTTTTTTTCTTGCAGTTGTGGCCCGAGAAATTCCAAAACAAAACAAATGGTGTGACGCCGAGGAGATGGATTAGGTTCTGTAATCCAGATTTGAGTAAAATAATAACCCAGTGGATAGGCACAGAAGATTGGGTCCTAAATACTGAGAAACTGGCTGAACTGCGGAAGGTAATTACCATTACTTAAGTTGTTGATCTTGTTTTTTTTACATATTTTTCGTTTCTTCTTTTTATTCAATCTTTATATGCTTTTTTATGAATCTCAAGTTTTGCTGCACCAATTATACTACTAAATATAATGAGTTTATACACTATTTAACATATGATTTCCAATTTAGAAATGTTAAGATGGTCACTACAAGTTTCCCAAAGTAACTATGAGTAAATATATTTATAATTGCTTCTAGCTAATCTAGAAACTAGTTATCTTGCATAAAATCATGTTTTACAAAGACAAATAATTTTAATGGTAATTCTAAACTGGTACAAGAGTCTGGATCATGGTTGACCCATATATTAGTCTCAGCCTGGTTGTCTAGTCTCTAAAATCCAAGCTGACCGTACTAGTATCATTTATTAATAGTTTGCAGATGACGAGGGTCTGCAAACACAATGGAGGGAAGCAAAAAGGAATAATAAGGTGAAAGTTGCAGCATTTCTCAAAGAAAGAACAGGATATTCTGTCAGTCCTGATTCAATGTTTGACATCCAGGTATGGTGATGACTTTAGATTTTTCTTTCCTTTTTCTTTTACTGCCGGTTTTGCTTGGGCTACAAGTTTTAAACAGAAATGGAAGTTGAAAACCATTTCTGGGTGAAGGAAAAAATTAGGTACATGGATGCCTTACATTTTTGCATGTGATATCAGAATCAAAGGTACACCATAAATGTTTACAACTTAAGTAGCATAGATTAAGTTTTAGTAGGTATCTTGGTAGACTTAGGTTTGGTTACTTTGCGAGTATGGTGGAATTAGGCTCGGCTAGGATATGCTTTGCCTTAAGTGGGATAGCCCTATTCTTCTATATATCTCTCCTCCTAGAGATATATTCCACATGTTACCTGATGTTTCAAGGGTCTTTCTTCCCCATATAGCTTTTATTCCTGCCAAATTTTCTTCTCTTTTGGGCCTTTTCAATTGTAAGAAAAAGGTCCTACATTAGGCCTTTGAATCAGACAATAGGCACAGTAAATAAATTGGTCAACGTATAACGGCCTTCACCTACCTTGTTAAATAAAATAGGCCTTTTAAATGCCTAAGCTTGCTTTATTTTATATATAGGTTCTGTCAACATTAACATAGGATTGAAGTAGGCTAGCCAATATTCACTTCACTTATTCTGAGTTACTACCTTTTTCTGTACTCTTAACAATAATGTCACTAATGAGTTCAGTTTCTACCCAACCCATTATTTTAAATGTATAGTTTGTATAGTTTTGATAAACTATTGGATTAATTGTATTTGTTTAGGTGAAGAGAATCCATGAATATAAACGACAATTATTAAATATATTTGGAATTGTATATCGCTACAAGAAGATGAAAGAAATGAGTGCTGCTGAAAGAAAAGAAAATTTTGTTCCAAGAGTTTGTATATTTGGGGGAAAAGCATTTGCTACTTATGTGCAAGCCAAAAGAATTGTGAAATTTATTACAGATGTTGGGGCTACTGTAAATCATGATCCTGAAATAGGAGATCTTCTTAAGGTACTTATGATTATGTTAGTTAAAAGTTGGTTTTTGTATTGTCCTAAAGTTCTTAGCCACCTGTGAATTATTATACCTATCTAGTATAAACTTTGAGCAAGTTGCTCTTACATGGTCAGTAAAAAATCAGTGTTCATTTTTATATAGCAATAATTTTAGTGTACTTCAACATGAATATACTTTTCAGAGAGGAACAATTCAAAGAAATTGTTGGACAAATTTGTTAACGATTTATGGCCTGTTTGATTTGGTTTTGTAAAACTGTTATTTAGTTTTTAAAATTTGAAAATAACAAAACTTGTTTGGTAGTTTAATTTTACAAAATTATTTTTCGAAAACTATTATCTGTTTAAGAGTTTTAAAAACTAAAAAACTAAAATTGGTTTTAGATGTTTTGGTTTTTAGTTTTGAAAATTGGGAAGAGGAAAAACAAGGAAAAGTGGTACATTTTTCATTAATGGCAAATTTGTAATATTGTGCAACGTTAAAAAAATTTTAAAAGTATGATTACCAAATATATTTTATTTTTCTTCTTCAAAACTGTTTTTTAGATTGATTTACAAAATAGTTTTAAAAATTAAAATCCAAAACTCATTCAAACAGACCATTATTCTTCATTATTCTCCTTCCAGATGATACTGGTAGCTCAAAATTTTGCTTATGAATGATGCAAAATTGTTCTTTATTTATTTGTTCATATTTAATCAGGTTATTTTTGTCCCTGACTACAATGTTAGTGTTGCGGAGATGCTTATTCCAGCTAGTGAATTGTCACAGCATATCAGGTAACCTTTAGTTGCTTTGCATTACTCTTTGGGTTGCATGCTTTTGTTGTACTGACATAAATGATGATATACATTTACTGTTACTAATCCAAACTTCATCTAATCGACATTTTATTCTTTTTTGTACTAACAATCATCCTCTGCTCAAATTTTGACATGATATAAATCGGAAATATTTAGTTAATTGCATCAAATTGTGTAATGTTTGTGCTTGAATTGGAGATGTTGCTTGAACAAACAAACTGCTGACCGTGATTGTGTACATGGAGAGTTGAACAACTCACTTAAGATAGATATTTAGAAACAATATGTGTTTCTATCAACTGTTCAAACATACTACAGGTGTATATACTAGGTTTGTCAAAATGACAAGAAAAGTTTATGGTATTGCCATATTGGTAATGTGATCCTGACATAATCCCACATGAAATACAGCATCCCTTGAAGCATGTGTGTTTTATTGGAACATGCCAGATAAGAACTGGTTATTTTCTGGACTGCCTGTAACAAGGTTTCTGTTGCCTATGCGTTGTCCACACCACATGATTTGTCCCTGAAGGTTTGCATTTCATGAAATGGGTGGTGCTGGTGCAGGGTTGTTGCAATCAAAAGTATTCATGATTCTCTCAAGAAAATAACTTCCACCAAGTTGTGTCTCCCAAATTATTATTGATGGCTAGACATAGCTGCACTTTGACAATGCAAATTATATTGTGTATTTGTTATTTTATTTTTATGTAAAACAATATTACTGTGCTTTTGTTTTCCTATGATACTCTGATTTTATGCTGCATTCCAAATAATGAGTTTTCTGTTTATTGACTGTAGTACTGCTGGAATGGAGGCAAGTGGAACTAGCAACATGAAATTTGCAATGAATGGATGCTTACAGATTGGAACTTTGGATGGGGCCAATGTTGAAATAAGGGAAGAGGTTGGTGCAGACAACTTCTTCCTCTTTGGTGCTAAAGCTCATGAAATTGTTGGGCTCAGGAAAGAAAGAGCAGAGGGAAAGGTATATCTTTATGTCCATGTTGTGCATTTTAATTATAACATAATATAGCTAATAACATACTCGTGATAGCACACCAGAATATAATAAATACTTCATCCTTTGCAGTTTCAAATATTGATAATTTATCGAAAGAAATCGAGGATAATATTTTTTAGAAGAGTTCTTAACCGTCTTCCTTGTTTGAGGAAATCTTGATCTTTTCCTATAGAAACATATTATAACCCTGTTATTCTTTTAATTCAGTTTGTCCCTGATCCACGATTCGAAGAAGTTAAAGAATTTGTTAGAAGTGGTGCTTTCGGGTCTTACAACTATGATGAACTGATTGGATCCTTAGAAGGAAATGAAGGCTTTGGTCGGGCAGATTATTTTCTTGTGGCCAAGGACTTTCCTAGCTACTTAGAATGCCAGGAGGAGGTCGACAAAGCTTATCGCGACCAAAAAGTGAGTTTATGCATATTTTGTTTCATATTTTGGATGAGTTATGATTTTCTTGACAGTTTTTTTACTACAATTTAACCTTAACCTCACCTAATACAACAATGTGTTTCATCTTACCTTTTATAGTAAAATAATCTCTTTATACCATGAAAGGTGAGGGTGTGGGAGCAAGGTTAAAATCGTGGCCATGAACATTTTTCTTTGTTGGTGAATATTTGTTGCAACTGCTATTCATAGACTCATAGATTATTCAAGCAAGCATTCATCAATTCCATGTTCATTATAAGCATGTATCGACTGCATATCATGTCATGCATCTGATTGGTGAAATGTATTCACTTAGCACATAGTTCAGTCTAGTGTTGTTCCTCGTGCAAACATAATGGCTCCCAATTTAAAGTCCTTAGTGCATCAACTTCCATAGTCGTTTATCAAGAATAGTTGTACAACAGGCTAGTTTCTATTATGTCACTGCTGTCATTAACATTCACAAATCACGTTTGGTTGCAGAAATGGACAAGAATGTCAATATTGAACACAGCAGGCTCTTCCAAATTCAGCAGTGACCGTACCATTCATGAATATGCACGAGAAATATGGAACATTGAGCCAGTCAAATTGGAGTAGAGGAGGGGTAATCTATACCATACCCTCTTTAATAGCAGAGAATCGGTGCCACGTCGTAATGTGATTACTACTTTACCAAGTACCCATACTTAAAAATAATCATAAGTTTTGTAAAATTAAAATAAGGGTCTGGTTTTCCAAACTGAAAAATAAACAGTTTTGTAAAATTAAAATAAGGGTCTGGCTTTTGTCCTCCAAAATAAGCCTGCATTCCTGTAATATATGAATGTATTATTATGTTTATTACTCCACAGTATTTCGCTGTAAACTGTCTACTACTGTATATCGGTTAATTAAGCCAAGCCTCACAGCTTCTATACTGTTGTTTTCATGCTTCAGTTCTCAAGTCCTGCCCTATGTAGTTGCAACAGACCTTGTGTAAGTGTTGTGTATGTATCATGAGTGTAGTTGGACATAGTGCAATATTATCTAGTATAATTAAAAACCAGCGTATCATTTGTTAGATAGCGACCTGATAAAATTGTTGTCAGCATTTGGCAAAAAAAATTGCTATGGAGTCCTTGTTTACATATTGATCATACTTTTGAGAAATGATATTTTGACATCTAAATTTGGGTATCTAAAGAAATGATATTTTGACATCTAAATTTGGGTGTCTAGAGGTGTGAGTGTAATTTTTAGGTGTAGTTGTGTATTATTAAAATTTGAATAAGTGTATGAAATGAAAAGTAAGAGAAAGATAGAGACATTGGTATATGGTGGCGGTGTCAAATATTGGGTGTTCGAATAACACTGCTCTTTCTAGAATGTACTGTCAAACACTAACTTATAATAAACACCTTGTGCGTGAGCTGAGAAATAGCATATAAATTATTAGGAAAGGATGTCAAATCCAGGCATACTAAACTGAATGGATTAGACCAACCAGACCACCGAATTTATTCAAGAACTTGACAAATGCTATGCACTCCCTAGTATTACATGAAGACAGTTGAAATGCTTTTATATGTGTGAGGGTCTGTTGTAAAACATGAATTAGGGCGTCAGAAAAATGGCTCAATCAATTTTGGGCCCTTTATGGGGAGCTCCAGATCATAGTCCTTGGCCAAGATTTCTATCTCATAACCTTCACTAATGAAGAAGACCATCAATTTGCCGTTATGGAATGATTTATGACCACTATTTGATAGTGAGGGAATGGAGCCCTAAATTTTGTCCTTCTAGTGATGCCATATAACACCTTGCGGTGTGGGTTCAAATTTCAGGTTTGCCGATCGAATATTATGACCATCGTGTCCTATCTTGTTTAGGAAATCGATTGGGGAAAACGATCAAAGTGGACGAAACAACCTTGTCAAAGGAAAAGGCGAAATACGCAGAATGTGTTGACAGGTTGATTTGAAAAAGTCACTGTTGGCAATGTTTGAGGTAAAGGGAAGACATTATAGTATAGAGTATGAAGGTCTGCACTGTCTTTGCCTTACGTGGGGGTGATATGGCCACAATACAGATGGATGCAGAGAAATAGTGACTTGCAACCTAGAGAGGACAATGAGAAGAATGTTATAAACTGGGACACGGCCAACGGAAGGGTTGAGGGACCGTGAATGGAGGATGGTGGTGCAGAAGACGAAAAGGCCAAAGGAGAAAGATAATGGGACTACAGGACAATGTAAAGCAAAGAATAGTACAGACAAAGAGAAGAACCAGAAGACTAAAGCGTCGGGATCCAGATTTAATGCACTTAATTCTGCCCAGGTTCCTGAGAATGAAGCTTCTAATACAACATAAGAAGATAAGACTCATGAAGATATTGATGCAAAAAACCGGTTAGATATGAATGCTACGAATTACAAACCAACTGCAAAGCAAAGAACTAAGTCAGCGAGGAAAGAGAAGAGCAATCAAGTGCGGATAGATATGACATCCAAAGGAGTTACAAAGGAGATATTTAAAGGGAAGGCGCGAGGAAAAAGGAAATGAGCTTTTAACTAACTACATACATGACACTGAAGTTGAGGGCCTCATTAGAGGCTTGAACATTGATGAAACCAAATTTGTAGAATTGGCTAAAACTGTAGGCATCGTCGATGGAGCCTCGAATCCTTTGGGGCCTCATCATGTCTTGGGTACCATGCTCGGGAAAAAGGAGTTGTTAAGGTCGTAGATGATTGGGGAACTACACAGGAAACTCAACCTTCTCCTATAGGAATTGTCAACAGCACTGGAAATCCAACAACTCTTGCTGTTACTACTGAAACAAATATTTTGAATAACACTGAAGATAATTAAAAGTACCTGGTGCTGGTGGAAGGTACCCTTAGTCAATGGCAAGGCAAGGAACAACACTCAAATTCTTCCCTATGATTAGTGTTAAGAAATGTGGTTGGACCTAACTCAATCCTACAAAGCCGACTTGTAGGGTAAGGATTGCCCTCACTTATAAGCACATGTTTAGGACATATATTGTCCAATATGGGACTCTTAACACACACCCTCACGCTCAAGACTAGACAAATGGAGCGTGGAAATAAATGGTGGGTGGCCCGATAGCAAAAATTATAATAGTTGACCCACCGGATCTTAAACGAGGCTCTGATACCATGTTAAGAAATGTGGTTGAACCTAACTCAGCCCTACAAAGTCGGCTTGTAGGGTGAGGATTGCCCTCACTTATAAGCACATGTTCACGCCATATATTGTCCAATGTGTGACTCTTAACAATTAGCATTCAACCAACAATTTTTATTTGGAATTGTAGAGGGGCGGGCAATAGTGCCTTCCTGCGGGTTTGTCGACAGTATGTCGGATGTCTCACTCAGACATATTTATTGTTATGGAAACCAAGGTGGATCCATAAAAATTGAGCACGAAGTTTCGTAGATTAGTTTTTGAAGGATATGAGTTTCTTGAAAATTGTGGATTTGTAGGGGGTATTGTCGTAGCCTAGAAAAAGGACAAATTTGAGCTAGAGGTGATGCATAAACACTTACAATACATTCATGTGAGAATCAAAATTAAGGATGGTAAAAGTTGGTTCTTCACTACTGTTTATGCCAGCCCAAAGGAAGATGGTAGAAAGGAATTGTATGAGGCTCTTCACTAAATTTCGACTAATATGACACAAGGTTGGTTGGTGGGAGGAAACCTTAACGACATCCTCGAGAGTAGTGATAAGAGAAGGGGAGTGGCGGTGTCGGCACTTAAGTGCAACCTATTCAGAAGTCGTATCGAGGATTTTAACCATATGAACATAGGAGCTGATGGGCACATATAGGGGTGTTCAAAACCAAACCAATCCAACAGAAAACCGCAAACCAAACCAAACCAAACCGCAAAAACCGCATTTGGTTCGGATTAGTTTGGGTCATCTTTTAACAAACCCGCACGGTTCGGTTCGGTTTGTGGTTTGTATTTTATAAACCGAATCAAACCGCATTATGTTACAACATAAATTTTACTTAACCCACATTCAACCCAAAATTAAACCTATTATACCTTAGCCTTATGATTACGAACAATTTTATCATCCTTACACATATGATTTCGGTCCCGATCTTCTCAAATCTCTAATAGCATTATCGCGCCTTCTTTGCCACATACATCTTCCTTCTTCTTCTATAATCTCTACTCTCTTATATTCTTTCTTTTTCATCTTCTCATTTTTATGCAAATGTTTTCTATTTCAGTTTCGTTTTTATCGCACATCTTCTTCTCTATTCTCTCAACTCTTTTGTTTTTTTCTTTTTCACCTTCCCTAATCGATCGTCTCGTCTCTTCAATTTTTTTTTGTTTCATTATAATTATTATTATTATATTGTTTTATGCTATTATTTTATGTTTATTATTCCACTTTTGTCTAATTTAATTTTTACATATTAAATAGAAAGTTGTTGTCAAAATATGACGAGTTTAATTGTTATTTAATAGTGTATGAATGTCTAAATACAAAGGTATGTTGTCTTCTATATGTATATGTATGACTCAATAAAATATTTGTAAAAAAACCGAACCGAACCAAACCTCATTAGTTTGGTTTGGTTTGGTTCGGATTTTTTTTAAAAGCCAACCGAACCAAACCAAACCGCATGATTTTTTCTCTTGCGGTTCGAATGATTTTTTTCGTCAAAACCGCACCGCGGACACCCCTAGGCACATGTTCACATGGAGGGGGCAAATCACCCGTGGTGGAAACCGTGTGTATGAGAGGCTCAACAGAATGTTATGTAATGATGAATGGAGGCTGTTTTTTTTTCGATGCCAACTTAAAGGTGCTTACTAGGCTGGATTACTCAGATCATCGTCCTATCCAAATGACCGTCTCGTAGAGGCCACAGCAGAAAGTGGCTAAACCGTTCAAATTCGAATGTGCTTGGACCTTGGAAGAAAGCTATGAATATATGTTAGATGCTGCTAGGAGTATGAATGTTGGATTGGAAGTCAACCTCATTGGATTGTGCCAACAGGTTAAACTTGGAACACGCACACATTTTGGAGCTTAATAGCCAAAAAATAATATTTTTCCAAAAGATTAGGGGAATTCAAAGAGGTGTCCAACAAGGTAAAGTTCATGGTGGCTTGGTGAAGTTGGAAAGAAAGTACCAACAAGAGCTTCATAAAACCTTGCATGAACTTGTTTGGTTCCAATGGTCAAAGGCGAATTGGCTCGTGGAAGGGGATCACAATACGCGCTACTTCCATGTTAAGGCTATTCAAAGATGGAGGAGAAAGAACATATCCATAATTAAGAATATGCAACGACAGTGGGTGGATAATTGTGAAGCTATTGTAGAGCTTTTTAGAAATTATTTCCAACAGCTTTTCACTGTTGAGAGAAACAATGGTACATGGCTAAACAATCAACAGGTTCCCTAAGCTTGATCTGCAAACAAAGAAGAGTCTTGCGAAAAATGTGACTGATGTGGAAATTAAGCAAGCCTTATTCGGGATGGCTCCTTGGAAATCTCCAGGTCCATACGGCTTTCCAGAGGGGTTTTATCAGAAATCCTGGAAGAAGGTTGGTCAGGATGTTTGTAGCTATCAGTGAGGTCAACTATACAGACCTGTGCCTCATTCCAAAAGTCCTTTCTCCATAAAATGTCAACCAATTTAGGCCAATTGTGTTGTGCAACTCGTTCTACAAAATTTTGAGCAAGATTGTCGTCAATAGGTTAAAGCAAAGTATTGCTAATATTGTTTCTTCATTTCGAAAGGTTAAAATTTTAATGGTCCATGGTTCGCCTTGTTAAAACCCTGGTTCAGTTTGTGATTATATCCTGGTTTAAATGCTTGTGCTGATTCAAGATAAGCCAATGAAAAATCTCGGCTTATCAAGGGGACTAACCGCTTCAATTTTATGTTTGGAAGAAAGACTAGCGATTTCTCTTCGGTGTTTGTTGTTTGGTTGAAAATTAGTATGAAACTTCATTTTTCTGTGTATAAGGGGGTTAGAGAGTTCGACCTATTAAAAGCTCTTAAGAATTATTAGATATTCTCAAGATTAAATTTTTATTTATAGAAGATAAACAGACAATTTCTTGAATATAGATGTTACACATGCTCAACATACATGTTCAACAACATCATAATAAGAAATTGAAGTAGAATTCAATTATCAATCATACTTAATTGTCTCAATAAAATAAAGTGGTTCATTTAATTAAATAACTCAAACTTTGAAAATACAAAATAAATAACAAATATTATTGTTCTAGTGTTACATATCAGAGCTTCAACGAAATTAAATAACGCAAAAAAAATTAAATAAATGAAGAGGCCTCAATGTCATCCTCCATCTCAAATGGAAATTACTTCTCTACCTAATTATCTATACCCCAAGAGAGTACATAATACCACAATAAAACAAACAGGGTGAGAATACGCTGAAACCATGTTAGCGGTGCAAAAGATGACAAGGGTAGCATCATTCATAGTAATCATCAATGTATTAATCATTCACAACAATAATAATCAATTCACAATGCAATTATGTGTGTTATGTGATCAACACCTTAACTATAATGCATGTGGTAACAATTGTGGAAATTAGAGGTATGTTAATGATTTCGTCCACTCATTAATGGTTCCTCTTCAAACCCCACTCATCTCTGATCCCTCTTTTTGAATCAGCGACTCGCCACTGGACCGAGGTACGTACATCTATCACTGACACACATGATGCATGACATGTAACAATAATATACAGGTGCAATGCTCACCGCTTGTTCTTCTTTGAACCGTAACCATCGCCCACTCAAGGCCACCATCTCAATGTACCAAGTATGATATGCAATTATAACTCACCAATACAAAACCATACAAGTATTTAACAATATATAATTATACATACACAAAGTATTCATACAACTCTTAAAGCATATCAATTAACTCAACTCAACTCTAAAATACATCAACCATCAAAAGCATCAGACATCATTAAACAATTCGGGACTATTTCCTTATTAATATTCATCCTATGCACATCACATATAAATCATTATATTCACGACCTCATAAGAAAATTTAACCTCTTTGGACATTACCACGGGGTAGTCCTATACGTTATCTTTTCAACGATTCAAACTTCTCCTCAATTGGAGTCACTGAACTCGAGTTACGTCACTTTTCATTTTGCAATTTCCTACCCATACAGTGTTAATCGGTTTCACTTAGTGTGTTACCGATTACAGACGCGAAAAACAGCCCAGAAACCCATTTTTCTCATGGGTAACCGGTTACCGACGGCTAGTAACCGATTACCACTGCGCCCAAAGTACAATTTCACCCGTTTTGCACTAAATCTCACTCATTACCCCAATTCCCTCACATGTGCATCTCAATATTCAAAATTGTATTTAACGAATAACCACGTATATTTTCTTTAACAACAATTCAACGTTCATGGTCATTATCCAAAAACACTTAAACATGAACAACAACGTTTAAGTTTATACACTTAAATCATGCACGAATTTCGATATAATTTAGACCACGAATTTCACATGGATTAGAGCAAATAAGATAGGTTTTACATAAACCTTCTCAAAAACACATAAAGCTCAACACATAATGTGGATTTCATTAGTGATATCAAACTTGGAAATCTCTAAATCATCATCCTCCGTCCAACTTGAATAGTATTTGTCGAAGACCGATAAGTAAACAAGCAGAATCTTATGTTGCTATATGCCTGATCAAAACGGAGCATATCTTATTATTAATTTCTTTCAAATTTTATAAATTTCAAAAAATAATTATTTTCATTAAAAAATACTAAATAGCTCAAGGACATGATTAATACTTCAAACCCTAATATCTAATTCGGGTTTTGCATTTATCATAAAACACACTAGCATAAACTTTTCATTAGTCTATTTGAAATGAACTATTATGCACAAAACTTTACCGTAGTACATTACTATATCATATTGTATATTTAGATTTGTAGAAGAAGCATTCAAGCATATCTACTAGTTTTGTATCAAGAAAATTAACATCCTAGTTAAAAGGCAGTCTACCTACTAATGTGGCCATAATTATAGCTAAATAAGTGGCCATTGAAGTGTGCACATGCAAGTACTTTTATAAAAGAAACGGAGGAAAAAAACTATTATCGATAAATATAAACTACTAGTATTAGTATTAGAGAAAATGGGTTATGTACTAAAATATTTTTACACTGTCAACCAATCACCACCTATATATCCAATTAAACCATTTTTTTATTAAAAAAAAACTTAATGACATGGCATATTTATGATTTTCTATTGGATAACAGTGTACAATTATTTTACACTCTCACTCTCAGTGCACTACCTTTTAACTCTTAGTATTATACTAGTGATCATTTAATAACCATTTTTACATCATTATAAGGATAAACTCTTGCATTGAGTTGATGTTAGAGTTAAAAGGTAGTGCACTGACAGTGTAAAATAATTTTATACTGTCATCCAATAGAAAATCATAAATGTGCCATGTCATTAAGTTTTTTTTTAAATAAAAAATTGGTTTAATCGGATACATGGGTGGTGATTGGTTGACAGTGTAAAAATATTTTACACTGTCAGTGCATCATCCCTTTTCTCATAAAATAAATTCTAGCTTAATACTATAATAGTCTACTCCCTCCGAAATAATAAAAAATATTCAATGGTTTTAAATATAAACAAAAATTATCTATAATTATTATATTTGTTATCACTATTTTAAATATATTTCTATTATTTTTATGTTTTTAACGATTTTCAAAGTAAAAAGTAGAAATAACATTATAGAAAATATAAGACTTAAACATATTTAGACATTTAAGTTTTTTTTAAATTGCTAATATATGAGATTAGAGTAACATTTAAATTATCTATCTAATTAGTATAGATTCTACATAAATTTATTAAAATTCATATAACTTTTATCATTAGAACAAGTTATATTAAAAAAATTAAATCAATTAATATTTTTTATAAATAAATAAAATAGGCGACAACTTCTCTACCCATCACAAAAAGTTGAGTAATGTACATTCAACCAATCACAAAGTTCCATTTAATTTTAATACATTTAATTAATTATGAAATAGTACAATTTTTTGTTGTTTCCGAGAAATTTTACATTGAAGGTAATTCTACCCAACTTTTTGAATTGGGTAGATACGAATTCACCAATAAAATATTGTGAGTTTGAATATACGACTTTATAGTCAACAGGGTCGGCCCTGGGACAGGGCAAGCAGGCCCACAGCCCAGGGCCTCAAAATTAAAGGGGCCTCAAATTTTTTAGTTTGGGCTTTGTGAATTGTAATATTAAAATTGTTATATATCTATCTTAATTTGCATGATAAACATAAATGTATTTGTAGCGCAGCGGAAAGAACATTTTGCCTCCATGTGCCCGGACGTGAGTTCAATTCTTGAAATTTGATTTTATGCTTTTAATATTTTATTTTAATAAAATGACAATGAACTTGTACAGTGCCAGTATACCGCTATTAATACATTCATTGGCATTTGGCAATTGAACTAAAATTTTATTTTAATAAAATAGCAAAGAACCTGCCAATTAAACTAAATAAAATATTTATTGTTCATTGTTTTCAGTTTTATATACGTAATACTAGTTTCATTAATTAGTACTAACAAAATTTTTTGTTAAGAAATATATAAACTACTTAATTTTCTGTTAATATATCTTTTATAAAAGATATATTATATCTTTTATATATATCTTAATTTGATTTTAAAAATAATATATTTAAAATGAATTGGATATAAGTATTTTTTTTAATTAATTCTTATGTAGTTCTAACAACCACTTAAAAAAACTTATTTTTATATAATTACTCTTAACAACTTCCACTCTTAATATAAAGATATATTATCATGTTTAATTTATAATATATTATTAAAAATTTAGTAATATTAATATTATTTATAAAAAAAATATTTTAATTAATTATTTAATTATTTTGCTAGGGTCCATTTTATTATTTGCCCTGAGCCTCTACAAGGTCAGAACCGGCCCTGATAGTCAAATATTAGTGCACAACTATTAAACCATGAAACAAAATATTTACACAATTGAACTTTATGTCTAAATAACAAAAAAAAAAAAATATATTCTTTTGTGTTGTAACAAATTGAATTAAAATTCCAATCTTAAACCAAATCCAACCATATATAGCAACCTTAATGAAAACCTCAATATTGTGCACTTGGTTTATTGAAAAGAAGAAAAAAAACATGAAAAAACATGTCTCCCAAACAAATGGAAAAGAAGTGATTATGATTTTCATTGTTGTTACAATGTTAGTTAACACTTTAATATGACATTGATGGTTGCATCGTAATCATCGAAACCAAACTTGTCAAAAAATCTAGAAACAAAAAAAAACATTGTCTTTCTAATAATTCCCTCCTTTAGTCCTTTGTATTCTCCATCATCCACTCTCATTTCCTTACCCTCTTTTCTCAGATTCCTCACACACCCTCTTCGATTTCATCGCCAACAACCCACATAACAATTTTCATTCTTTCTTATAAATCACACTACCCTTTGAGCTTTGAAGAAAGAAAGTTTGGTTTTTTATTAGTGGGGTTGGTTCCATAAAAATGGCATCTTTATCGGTTCCATGCCCCAAATGTCCTTCTTTTTCTTCTTTGGGATTGAAATCCAACAAGATCTTGTTTCAAAGTGGGTTGAGTTTGAAAACTTCTCAATCATTTGGATCTTTGTTTGCTGAGTCAGCATCATTTGGAATTCAGGTATGTGGAATTTTGTATAATATATGAATCTAGCCAACATTGATTTTGTTACCAATTTAGTTAGATTTATAACCAATTTAGTCTTGGAATATATGCAAGGGTTATAAATTGGTCATGAAATTAAGGAAATTATAAAATAATCTTTGAAACTGAAGTCTTGAATGTTATGAGTCTCTCTGCAACAATTTTGGTTTATAGATGTTTTTAGATTTAGTGAATAACTAATTGTATGTTTCTATGTTTGGTTTCACGTTTGGAGCATCAAAATTGATTCCGGCTGCGTAGAATCGATTTGACATGTTTGGTTGCTCTCGAGAAGAATTAATTATGCTTTCCATAATTGATTCTAGCTGAAGTTAGCAATTTGTAGTTTTTTAGTCTAAACGTGATTCAACTCACTTTTGCAACAACTTATACAAACATAAATTATTTTTAGCCAAAATCAATTTTGTTTTGTTGACTCTTGTAGTGTGTTAGCAAGAAACAGCTTCCTATCAAGATTCAAGCACAGCTTAGCGAGGTCAGTTTGTTTCGACTTTTTGAGTATTTTTCTTTTCACGTTGAGTTTTAATCTGAATGGAAAATTTACTCGGCTGTTCAAATGCTGTTTTGTACATATCATAGGCTGCTATTGTCGAAAATTCGAATTCTGCACCTAATGTTTCTTCGAAAGAGAAAGAAAACCAAAATGGGAGTGTCTCTGGCGGCACACCGTCACTGTCGGATACATCTTCAGTTTCTGAGTTCATGAATCAAGTTGCTGACCTTGTAAAGTAAGATTAAGAAGCTTCGCTCTGAATGCAATCACTTAATTTTTTCTAAGTATTTTTTCGGTATTAGAACATGCATTTTTTACCTGTCAATCGATTATAACCGCCAGATCATTAAAAATATTTGACTTTTATCATCTTAAAAGTTGCGTATACGATTACTTGTGATTGTTTGACAATGTAAAAATTTCGATGTAATAGTGTATCGAAATTGAACATGTTACTTTTTATTATCAATAATTCCATTGCTAGACTTGTGGATTCGAGAGATATTGTGGAGTTGCAACTAAAGCAATCAGATTGTGAGCTCATGATAAGAAAAAAAGAAGCTTTGCAGCCTCCACCAGCCACAGCTATGCCGCAACCACCGCAACCATTGTACTATCCCACGCTTCCTTCACCACCACCCCCACCCCCACCAACCGCAGCTGCTTCTGCTCCTGCAGTCTCTTCCCCTTCGAAACCAACACTTGCCTTGCCTTCCCCCAACAAAAGTGCATCGTCTCACCCGCCGCTCAAATGTCCAATGGCAGGAACCTTTTACAGGTCCCCAGCACCTGGTGAACCTCCATTCGTCAAGGTATGTGAACATCCACCGAACATAAATAACTACGACTTTGAACCTTAACCATGATTTTCAAGTGTATATTTGAGCACAAATCGTAGTTAATGAATATCATATATATTTGTGCATAATTTGAGCACTTGAAAATCGTGATTGATTACGTTCAGTTGATGGTTAAGGACATGTGACACCGATTATATTCATTAAGCACAATTATATATCTAATGTGTTGTTGACCATCTAAGTTGTTGTCGTGGTTTGTGTGTCAAAATATCATTTATGTTAAAATAATGAATAGCTTGATTATTTTTCTGTTGCCTCAGGTGGGAGATAAAGTACAGAAAGGCCAAGTTGTTTGCATTATTGAGGCTATGAAACTGATGAATGAAATTGAGGTAAGTTTTTTTTATTTGTATTTCCCTTTATTTCTACGATTTGTAGACCGACTTTCTATCAAAATTGATCAAATTACCAAAAAAATATATTTGTTGGTTACCTTTCATTGCTTTTGTGACAGGCTGATAAATCTGGAACAGTAACCGAGATACTTGTTGAGGATGCAAAACCAGTCAGTGTAGGCTTGGTACTCTCTCTCTCTCCCTCTTTCTCTCTATGTTATTTGAATTCTCTGATGTCAGAGAATCACGCATTTTTAATGCAATCTTGCAATTTGGACATCTGGATCATGATCAAACAACTCACATTCCAAGTTTGGTAAATCATATCCAAAACACAAAGTTGGAACGTAAGTCATCTGATCTTGATATAACGATCCAGATCAAGAATTGCATTAATGTAGAGAATCCAAATTCGTGTGTGTGTGACTATTCCTCGAACTAATGCACTTTTACTCGATGCAGCCTCTTTTCGTAATAGCTCCATGAGTACCAGAGGAGACGTTATTTCAAAGCCGATCAACGCAAAACTACCTTGTCGGATAGCATGGTATTTGATGATTTAGATTTTGTGATTCAGAAGTTTATTGAGTGATATTAATTTTCTACTATGAAGAAAAGAAATCCTTGACCTCTTAATTTACCTATAAAGATATTTTAGACACAAAAACCTAGCATATAAGAATGGATGTTGGACTTTGTAATTCTAAGAAGTTTTGATATTTGTACTAATAATTAATGTCTTCTGCATTTAGTTTTTAAAGAGTCTATATTTCTTCTATGAACCTGTTGAATGTTATGTTTCTTATTGTAACTTTTCATAGCATCTTTCTGTTGCTAAAAGACTACTATTTACAACAGTTTGTTACAAGTGTGATAGAAAGCATATAATATAGAAGAAGTATAAATTGTTGTCTTTTTCAGCCCATGTTCAAATTATATACCACATAGTTCCCTAAATAGAGTGTGATGAGAAAACTAAAGGTAAATATTAACAGATAAGATGATTTCAGGGACTAATTTACAGACTTCTCAACAAGACAACTTAATTTTTTTCTGATGTCAAGGCTGGTGCTTATGAGAACCAAATCAGACTAGCTAGTATTGTAGGAAATAAAATTTTAAATATCTTCAAATAGCTTAAACATCTTAATTTAGTGTTTGGAGCGGTTGTTATTTATGTATAAGATGTTCATACGCAATCTTTTGTTGGTATGTACATTTCAAAAACCTCCTTGATTGCATTTCATGTAGGTCCCACCATTCTTTGCGTTTGGAGCGGTTGTTACTTATGCATAATAAAACGTTCATATGCAATCTATTGTTGGCATGTACATTTCAAAAATGTGAGAACTCTTGAAAGCCGAGAATGCGCATAAATGAATCATCTAATTTGGAACTCTAGAGGTGCATGTAGGTGCCTTTTTACTTTTGGTATGTTTGTGATATAATTTGTATCCATATCTTGAATTTTATTGTTTTATTGGAAGCTCGCATTAGGGAGTTCATATAGACAAAGTTATTGAATGTTTACATTTTGACGGTGTTGCTAGAGTTAAGGCTTCAAGTTTTTCTTTTTGAAAACAAAATAATATTTCTATCAATGTCATTTCAAAGTCAACCCAATGTGTGAATTTAAAAGTTTTTCCACTTTCAAAATCTTCTTGGATTTTAACGATAGTCAAACCTCAAACTTAAATTTGTGAAGACATGTGGACCGAACTTTAGAACATGTATAATTCTTATAAACTTCGTTGGTACTTGGTTGATTTTAATACATATTCTTATAACCCTCCTTAGTTCTCCTATAAATACATCAACGACTTCAAAAATTTTACAATGTCTCAATGAGTGTAATTTGGTTGATTTGTGAGGTAAAATGCTTAGTTTTTTTTACTTGGACTAGAGGGAATATTTTGGAAAGACTGGATAGAAGTCTTGGTAATATTTCTTGTCAAATTTTTTGGCATGACGGCGCGATTTCAAGATTTAATAAACTGTCAAATATGGTAACTCTCGTAATTATAGAGTACTGATTATGCCTCTATATAAGGTTAGAATTGAAATTCAAACTAATGGGGACTTTTCCATGTAGAGATTTTTAAATGACATCATATTAGACTTTGTTGACTGATAACTCTGATTGAAATTATTTTCCAAACTTATGTGAAAGTGGAAAGATCCTCCTAGAATCCAAACTTTTCTTGTTCCATGGAATACTTCTTACTAATGATGAAGGGAACCATTGTAACATATTCTAACGTTTGTCAAGTCCCTAAGACCATTATGCACGTTTTTAAATATTGAAACGCAGTTAAAATTTTATTAAATAAATTTATTACTATGAATGGTGATATTTGAAAAACTTTCTTTAGTCTTGAATTATTGCAATGGATTAATTTTAATCTTCGATCTTTTTTGTTTTTTTTCTATCGCCACTAATAATGAAACTGGCCTTCTCTCTTTGATATCATGACAAGTTTATTGAGGCAAGGCAACAATCAATTAATTTTCTCAAGAGCTTCTTTTTTATATTGAAATTTTTTTTAAAAATCTTCAAAGATACTTACTTACATTTCCTTCATCCACTCTTACGTCGAGCAAAAGAAACATACAATAAAATAGAAGTCTCCTCCTACTAATATTTTCATGTTCAATATCTATGTATTCTACTTCAGTACTACAGAACTTTAAACTTGTGATGGGGAGGGAGTCTTATTAAAGACTCTAAGACTTTGTTTGCGAGTTTGGAGGGGAAGGAAAGGCTTCCGAGAATGAAATTTTTAAAAAATATAAAAAAATATTTGACATTTTTTGAAAAAGTGATTTTGTTTAAAATGATAAGAGAGTCATTATCATTACTAAATTTTTAATTTTCAGAATACTATAACAACCTAAAAGATATTTGGAAAATTTATGTAAGCCCTCCAAAACTCTCCTTTAATACAATTTTTGAATTCCCCCATTTTATGGAATTTTTAGTGTTATGAATAAACTTAAACCCTCCAAAACACTCCTACCCAAAATCTTTTTGGCATGACTTTTCTTGTAATCTTGATGGAACATCCTTCATTTCAACTGAACTCTCAAACCTAACCCATGCCATGATTTTTGGTTTGTCTGTTCTCTTGTTATGATTAATATGATGATCTCTTAGAAAAACTCATAATCTTTATGTGTCTCCTTCAACATCTCCTTAAAACAATATCTCTCGTGAATCAAACCGATTAAAAATGTAAAGTCAAACATATTTCATTTTAGCTTGTGTTGTTTGCCTAATTGCCTTGCAAATATCTCATCCTTTTTAATTTAATTATTGTATGATGATTATACAGGAGTGTTTTCCCTCGTGTTGTTGGTCGCTTTTTAATTCCTTATTTAATCAAAAGAAAAAAAGAAAATACACCTTTTTACTTCTTATAAAATAGACAGCGGTGAGTGGTGTCTAGTATCGTAGAAAAGAAAGTTTGCTTTTACATGAGTAAAAGAAGTTAAGTATTAATAAATGTTTATTTTATTTGGGAAATTCTAAATAATAATTTAAACAAGACTTTTTTTGGAAAACTTTAAACAAAAATTATCTTTAATAACTTAAACAAAAAAGTGATTTGAGTATCTTCCAAACACTAAACAAAAACATATTTTGACGTTATTATTACTTATTTACTACAGAATATTAAATGCCGGGTTTGCACTTCACTTTACATTTTATCCGCTACACTGTCCTGGTTTGAGTCTAGTTCGTGAATACTCTCACAAGGGGTAAAATACTTGAACCTTCGGGGCATTTTTAATGCCTAACTTAGCAACCCAAGTTTTACTAAATACTAGAATTGATTTATGTGCAATTGTAACAAAGCCAAAGAAAACATACAAATATATGATTTGGATGGCTAAGATTGAATTTTCCATCAACGAAAGAATGCTGCCACTATAATATCATGAAAATAACAGACAGAAACAGACAAAATAATAGTCAGTAATAGTCAAGCTAAGGCAAGGAAAATCTCAAGCCCATGCTTTCCTGCACTATGTTTCTTAAACCCTATTCTATTGGTTCTCATCCTATTCTGTATCCTTTTTTAAATTTCTATTTAATGTACAAGTTAGCCTATCTACCATTTACTTACATCGATCATTATTGTCTGGAGCTTCTAAGGCTTTGTCTGCGACCACCGCTAAAATTTATGTTGCGCATTCCACCAGCCCATTCCTCATCGTCTTCCTCATCGCTATCACCACCTAACATAGGTCCAGATTTCCGAACTTGAACTTTTCTGGGCGTGGGTGTTTGTCGCTTCCGTTTTATATTTGCTGTGTAGAGTGAATAATCCATTGTATCCTCCTTCAATGCATTCTTAAACTCCTGGTGCAACAATGATATAAGCTTGAAATTAGGAGCTTTTCAACTAAATATACTCACGCTTCTTTATTTAGGGGGGGGGGGGGGGGGGGGGAAATTGATAAAATAACTCGATCAAAATAAATTCAAGTTGATAGTTCACTACTTATGAAAAACCCTAATAAATTTATAGATGTCTATATAGAAAAGTTACATGAGAACTTGCAATTGCAAAACATTAAGATTTTTTTAATATTTTTGCCTCGTGCTGTAGACGAAGTTAATCAAACTGACTCATTATGGCAACGGAAATGCTGAATGTGCAAAAAGTTATGTACTCAAGTTATGATACCTGATATCTTGGAACGAATTCTTGTGGATTTGTAGGCAAACTGAACTGAGATTCACCAATATTAAATGGAATACTCTGTCTTGAGAAAACCTCACCAGGTTTTGGTGGTTCACTTGGAGAATAAGCCTGAACAAAAATGTGAAAATATCCCAAAGAGGATGGTTAGACTACTATCGCATCCCCCACCTAGAGTCAAAAGGAAACACATCACTCAAATGCCACTAAGTGATTAGGGCCGAACTCAAGACCAAAGAGAAAGAAAAAGAAATGCCTCTTGCATTAGGCTCCACTCAAAAAGGCCAACCGAAAGCTCTAACACAAAAATAAAGTCTTTCTCAAATTTTGCTTTAGGCTCCACTCATTTTTTGGCCGGCCGTGTAAGTAATGATAATATGCATTATAATTTTACCTGACATCTGGCATCATCGAGACTGTACATGATTTTTAGGTGTCTCTTTAGCTTTAAAAGAAGTTGCAATGCAAACGCAGATAAACAGTCAGCCTGCATAAGCATCGGGAACAAAATGATTGTGATCATATGATCCAATTACTAAAAATTATGATTGATCCAAATGTGCATAAACTACTGTTGATGCTGTATAAGGAAAATATTACACATTCTGGCTGAATAAGACGTTGATTAGCTTGAATTTTAACATTTCTCCCAACAAACAAATCAACATAATTGACAAAATAATGACAGTGAGCTCCATAATACCTGAACTTTCTCCAGATCATCTTTTGAGAAGGTAAAGGTATCTGCAAAACCTGCAGCGTGTATCTTTACTTTTGACCTACCATTATGTGATAAAGGATAATCTGGCAATTGGTGATTTGTTCCATTTAAATCCACAGAATTTGTATCATCGAGGTGGGGTTGAACATCTACATTTTGCTGAAATGTGCCATTTAAGTCCTTTGACATAACTTGGGTTGAATGAATAGGTTCATTTGGCGCTTGTTGATACATTCCATTCCCATGAGGTGCAACGTCGCCCTCACTTCGTAATAAGCTTGAACTCCAGGCTTTAAAGTTCGCCTCCAGTGGACCAGCCCTAATCTGAACTACTCTATTGATAGCATAGATTAAATAAAGTGGTTCATCAGGTGCAATGAATGGGAGCAAGGCAAGAACCTCTGTGCAGTACCTGTGAAAAGAAACCAATTAAAAGGACACTTAAAACCTCGCATGATTTACAAAGAATAATGACAAGACTTACGTTAAGAAAGCTATTACAAATTTGTTCCATTTTGGTTTATCAAATTTTCGCACAATTGAGGACATAAATTTATTCCTTGATAACCGGTTCCCTCGGATGAGCTTGTATATTCGAGAAACCCCAACTCTAGATTGAGTGATCGAGTCATACTCAGGTTTCCCTTTTCCGGAAACAGGGATCTTAGATGGGGTCTTGTGGTTAACATTTTCATCAGGACTAACACAAATAGCTTGCATGAACATAAAAGACATTTGAAGTCCATCACCCAGGCGGCTTTCAAAAAATGCAGGGTACCTGAAAAGATCCTTTAATTAGCTAATAGAACTTAGTTGATGAGAATAATACCATCCAAATTTATATTTAGGAGATTACTTCTCATTCATATTCATTAGGAGATGATGAGCCAATTTTGAATTTGACTCCAGAGGATCTGTTTCAAGTGCTATAAGATATGGAACACAGGTGATGGGATGAACAAGACCTTGGCGCAGCACAATTTCAACAATCTGCATTATTAGCATCTCTCATTATGTTAAATTGCATGAGAAACAGAAAACATAACTACTTTTACAGGAATGATCAAGGTTCCAGGACAAAAACTAATAAAAATTATAGATCAGTTAATGACATTCAGCTGGAAGTGGGACTAACAACTGCAAGATTCTCCTTTCCAAAACATCAACCTAGTTTCCCACCCCCTTTCTCCACTCCCATCAATAAGATTTGAATGAATGAAAACACCATTGCTAGAAACAATATGCAGAGGAACACACTCTGTCGGCTTAATTGCTTTTAGTTCTATTAAAAAAAGGATTTTACTTGTTTCTTCGCATATGACTTCCAAGTGTTGAAGCTAATCCAAAATAGAAGGTAGGTTCTGTCAGCTTAATTGCTTTAAGTTTTTTTTTTAAGGATTTACTTTTTTCTTCGCATATGACTTCCAAATGTTGAATCAAATCCAAAATAGAAGGTAGGTTCTGACCTTCAAGGCTGATTGTCGAACTTGTTCATCACAATCCAAACATCTGCCCAAAATTTTGTCCCAGTGCAACTGAATAATACCCCCGCATATGTTTGTATCTCCAGCCCCAGCAGCAACAGGTACACTCCGCCCAACTCTGACCGAGTGACCAGGTACATTATCATCAACTTCTGTTTCCATTTTGCTTTCAGCATCAAGCAGATACTCGAACATGTTTTGTAATGCTTGAATCTGGATATAAGAATAATTTAGTATTCATGGAAAAGTATATGGTTATATACACGCATACATGTATATATTACCTGCAATTAGCATACATTGACCTTCAAAAAATTGTGCAAGATGTGAATTTGAACAATTCAACCATCGGAAATTCTCACAAACTAGATCAAACGTACAGTTTCATACAATTAAAAAAAAAAATATTTGATATAATTAAATAGTTAAGTTGGTTAAATTTGCATCCAAGAAATAGTTGTTTAAGGACAACGGTGTAACTTTGCTAGCATGTGTACATCTAGATGAAATGCTTATGCGCGTATATATTACCTTAAGCCGAGCATCAGCATGAGAAGACAGTGTTTCCTCCAGTATCTTTCCAATGTCATTTTCTAACATAAATTCAGGCCTTGCAATTAGAACATATCCTAGTGCCTGCAAGAGTTACAATTAAACATTAACAAACATTCAAGATTAAACCAAGATAAGATCTGAGTCAATGAGAAATTCTTACCTGCAATGATCTAACCTTAAGAGAATAATCCTCCACGGCAAGATACTTTATAAACAAGCTGAGGCTCCTTCTGACATCAACAAGTTTATTACCAGAGCTTGCTAGCAAACAGTTGCCGTAACGAATAAGTAAACCGATACAGAAGAGAGATCGCCCAACTTGCTGTAAATGGTAGGAAACAGTCAATTTTGAATATACCAGATAAAATTTGTGATGAACCAGCTATTCTAAAAGTTTAAGCTGATAATTGAAAATACGTGAGGGGTTTACATGTTTACATTATATTTCAAACAAGGCCCCTCACATTTAAAGCTTATGAGTGGGGTTTATATGATATCTCAAACATGATCCGTGACATTTAAAGCTTAAGGAAAGACACGTTGACGGTTTTAATTTTATCATTTGTCTTCTTCACAAAGTCATTCATCAAAAGTTCAACCAAGGTATTAAATAATAAATATCCGTTAATATCTCACTTCGAACGAACCTCAACGATCAGGAGAGAAATGAACTTCAGTCAAAGCTTAGTTTAACTTTATTCTTCTCATTTTTCATTTAATGAAGATATGGAAATGAGGACAATTTGATTCATGGTGATTTCTCCAGTAACTCTTCAAAAGCATTTCCCGAGATGGGACAGTAACAGTTCACTTAAGGGTTTTGATAGAAACAGAGGTAAAAACTTAAGGCAACTTGCCTTTTCTGCAAATACATATTTGATCGGAGAGAAAAGACTGCAGTTTCAAAGGAATCTCCCAGCCATGAGGTTTACTTTGAGATAGAATGAGTTCGGGATTGTACCTAGTGTTCCACCAGTTGTAGTAACATGGGATTTTCAATATCATATATCAGAGACTAGACAGCCTTGCTGCACTCTAGATTATTTCTATTCTATTTCACTTTTTTTACTTGTGTTTTTAATGTGGACGTACATAAACTCCAATAACAAAAATATTACATTAAAAGCCAAATTTCAACATGATTCTAGCACCAAACCTGTTTGTTTACAATTGCCTGGGTATCCAAACATTTGAAGAAGACCTGAATAAGATGTTCAACTACATCTGCCCCCTTTCCAGCCATCTTACTTATACTGCAGAGGCATCTGTTCAAGCAATAGTAACAAATAAGACCTATAAGTAGCTGAACGGGTAAGCAAACTCTTCAACTAAATGGAAGGAAAAATAATTTTTCTACTAATTGCAGTCTGCAAAAGGCAAGCATAATCAAGACTTAGTTCAAGGGTTTTGGAAATATCTCAATATAAATCCAAAAATTGCTCTCCCATGATATTGTTTTTCTACACAGTATTCATGCAATGAATGAGAAAATTATTTTAAAATGGGTGTGGCTAATATGAACCTCTCAAAAATGGTTCAAGGATGATCCATGCAATTTAGTTAAAAATGAATGTTATAATAAATAAAAAAAGGATAACAAATATATTATGTTTTAAAGCTTACTAAGAATAGTAAAGTCCGTTCTAGAACATGTCTATATTAGACTCCCCCTTTAAAGATTATCATATAGACCGTCAAAATATTAAAATATCTAGAGTTTATAAACTCTTCCATCAAAACAAATTAGAGAACTGAACATTACATGAATTTATAAACAGGTTATTTTCAGGATGCAGCAGAACAGAAGTAATAGAACACATCTAACAAACAGAAGAAAAAAAATAACAGTAAGAGATTACAGTACTTGATACAAGCATGGACAACTGTCAAGAAAGAACGTCGGAGAATCATCTGCTTCAAATCTTGCTCAAGTTCATCCACAATACTGAGAGGTAACTTACGCAGCAATGGCAACACAGCATCAATTATAAATATTATACTCTCAAGTAACTGTGCGACCATGCTATTGTCAACCTGAATCAAGCAAAAACAAAAAATAATGGAGAACCATTCCCATTTCAGATTAATAATGGACGAATTTAAGTAAATGTCTTGAGCTAGAAACCACACAATTATTGAAGGAATTTAAGGAAATGTCAAGAGCTACAACCACAATTATTAATTAACTAGTTAATTAATTAAAAAAAAAAAAACAGATAAAACTGAAGCAGAGGGCTACGTCCTTATAGATTGTCCTCAAATATGCATCAGCTATAAACATAAAACTATTAGTTTACGTATTAGATAAACATGCCTATTGGAAGTTTTCAGCATTGCAATACAAGATGTGAGGGGGAGATGAGAGGTAACGTTCCCTTTTCCGACCCAACACTGTTGTGATAATATCTTTTTACCCATATTAGGCACCTAGGCATTGTGGGGGGCTATGAAGCATGGATACATCTTGAGGTGTCCGAGTGTTTCACGCCGTTGACACCAACATATGTTGGACAATATTGGGTTTATGACGTCAATGGCGGTCAGATGGCCAAAATTCCACCATGTAAGTGTTGCGACTTATTGCACGGCCACAAAACTCCATGCCGAAGATAGAACCAGCAATGTCATCCTTACACTCTTGAGTAGGTGTTCATGGTGTTTATGACGTGTTCAGACTCCAACTCTAACTTTATGTCATGTGCTATGGATTTCAACTTAAACTTAAGCAAGAGAAAGTTTTAGGTTTGATCCATGGGCTGAACTCAGCCCAACACGCGGACACAATTAAATTGAAGGGGGGAAAACTCCCAAACTCAACCCATTGGTCACGAGTGGGGAGACCCAACCAAAACTATTAACCCATGAAGAGATTGGGTATAATCTAAATTTACTTCCCATTTTTTATTTGTTTGCCTTGATAAAGTTGCACAACTGTCGTGATTTCAAAAGCCTATCACAAAAAGCTAAACTTTCTTATTATGCTTATCAGTTTTTATGAACACAAATATATAGTAAATAGTAAATGGAAATAATACAAACTTGAGATAACAGTTAGAATTTGATGGTCACAGGGTTTTTTCTTAAGGTGGTTTGCTTATATTTTTAATATTATTTTAAATATATTCAGTTCATATATATTTCTTTACAAATGTAAAAATTAAGTTAAAACTAAAATTATAAAAAAAAAAAAATGAATAATCAAAAAATAAAAAACAATAATATAGGAAATTAAGTTGAAAATATCCTTGAATTCCTACAGCAAAATAAACTAGGGTTTCATTATTTTTTTTTAGAAAAATTATAAGACAGAAATGCTAAATTGACACAATAATATTGCACAACACAATAAAAATATGGTTCTTATCATTTTTAATGCTTTTTCCTTACGTTGAAATGTGTGATGCTATTTGTTGAAATTGTTTTACACTTTTACTTGAGGCATATGGAGTAATACATCTCAGTCCCAACAAAATTTGAAAGAAGCGCCAAAAGAAAAACAGGACACTGTCATCATGCTTACTAGTTTAAAAATTAAATCCACCATATGCACAGCACTATTTCAAGAAACACAAAATACACTGTAATAATACTTGACTAAGCAATATACAAGACTTAAGATTAGTCTTAACCTGAGTCTTCAGATATGGCTGCAAAGTAATGACATACTGGGAAGGGTTAGAAGCTGGTGCACAGAGAGTTGGGTCAACAAGACAAAATGCATGCAAGACTAGCACATATGGTAGTGCATGCTTTTCCATTTCATTACTGTTCATTTCGTCAACCTGATCATGAACATAAACTCTGTCTTTACATATCAAGGTAGTCAAGCATAAAAGTTAGATGAATGGGCATAATTCTAGTGTACCAGCAAAATCTTCTCCAGCAAGCATTTGCACATCAACTCGCAACGCTTATGCACTGTTACAAGGGACGCCGGGTTGACCCCAATTGCTTTTGCAGATTGCGGTAAAAAATCAAGAGTCAAGTTGCGCTTTATTACAGTTACAAGAAGCTGATTATTTGGCAATCTCTTCAGCATTTCAACGATTTGCTCTGTTTTCTTAGCCACCTCGAGTGGAACAGTACTACCATCTTCAAAGACCTGAGTTTGTGAAGCAGAAGGCTCCTCAAACCAGAACTCATGAAATGTTTTACAAACAAGATCCTGTAAATCAGAAGCATAATAGGAATAAACATTCTTAATATCCAAAAAGTGTTAGGAGTTAGGACGTTGAGAAATAAATTTGGAATCGGTGCAGGATTACCATGAAAGAAGCACAAGTTAATATTGAGTCACTTATTATAATTAACAATTGCATAATGAAACCCACCCCACCCCCCGATTCATAGAGTTTAGATGAAAGGTGTGACAATTATAGATCATCATCACCAATGACCTAAAGAGGAGATAGTTTCAAGGCCAAGAATGTATTCCAGATTTCAGGGAGTGATATTCCCGGAATATTATTGCTAGAAGTGCTATTCGCGACAGAGATGTGCGGGAAAAATTCATTGTTCCTAGGAAATGTTTTTTTAATAGTTCAAAAGAAATGAAAAAATATTAAAGATGGTGTAGAATAAGGTGAAAGTGAGAATATGTGATCAGAAGAGTTACATATAAATTATACTCTTATGGGAATATAAGATTACCACCTTTTGACATGGGAATAGTACGTGTGAAAGCATGTCTGGTCTAGACTGAATAAATAATACCAACATGTATTTGTCAATAACTTGTACCAAATGTCATGTTGCATTCCTATGCTCACATTTCCAGGAATAATTTCATTAACTTGAAACAAACACTCTATAAAAGAATACCAAGATGGGAAGGAAGCATGTTAATCTCCAAACACATAAACACATCATATTACATTTTTTTTGGAAAAACACGTCATAATACACTTTTTTGAAAAGTTATAATTGTTGACAGCTAGATACAACGGGTTTGAAATACTTAGAAACGTCCCTAAAGGTTTAAGCAGGAACTTCAAAATACCTGGATACTCGACTCATCGTCAATAACACGTGAAATTATCTCTGTGCAGGCTCTTGTAAACCCCGAGAAGTTGGAACTTGAGCTGCACATATCTCGAATAATTTTTATAGCTCGTTTTCGAACACTCAGTCCAGTATCTTTGATTCTCTCTGCAATCTTCTCAAAATACTACAGTACAAATTTGGAAATTTTGCTTTATCAATTCAACAACCCTAAGTTTGAATTGTCTCCATAACAACCAAGAAGTTTGTAAGGCATATGACCAGATTCATTTTGCACAATTAAGGAAAGAGCCTCTTACACATACCTTAAAACCCACATCTGGATGGGAAGCAATATGTCTACCAACAAGTTCCAATGCTGCTTCTCTAACAGATATTGCAGTGTCGCAGAACCTACCTTCCACGGATAACTGTACTAGTTTATCACCCAATACCTCTGGATCAGCCTCTACAATAATACTGACCTGCTCATCATTCATATTAAATATTAAATGAAAGATGATAAAGACAAAACCAGGGCTCAGAAACTATAATAAGTATCCCATTTTTCACTTGAAAACAGAAAACTTAGATAATAAACTTACTGCTCGTAAAGCTTTAGCCCTAATAATTGGAGTGTTCTCCTTCATACTAACCTGTACAGTACAAGAAATATTGGTATACAAACTTTTAATTTGAATAAATAAGGGAAAGGGAAATTATCTACTGACCAAAAGCGTGTGAAAAATCTTATCAAACCCTCGAAAAAATGAACTTTTTTGGCCTAAAGCTAGAGTAATCTTCTTGATTGAATCTCGCGGCAGCATAGAAGAAGCAGTAGCAGAATCCCGTATTATGGTTCTTGATTTCATCCTAGCAAAGTAGTAAATGGGCTTCTGCTGATATTTTGGATCATTTTTATACCATGAACCAAGATAGAACCTGCACAACATATAAAAGCATTACCCTTGCATAACTATAACTAAAATGCCAATTAGAAGATTTGTAACAAGTACGAACCAGCCAATGAAAAGATGCAGGTCATCAGCAGAGGTGGCATCTTGAAGGTAATTCAAAAGCAATTGTTGAACAATTTCAAGATTAGAAAATGTAGAATCATCCTTTGAAACTTTACGATTCTTTTTTACATCATCCTTGCGCTGGGAATTGCAATATGATTGCAGTACAAGCAGCTGCTTTGAGCAGATGCACATGTGACAGTACCAGTTCTGATTGAGAACTTCATTTTCTTTAATATCCAGGCATTCAGCATGAAAAAGCCTACTGCAGCCGGAACATGGGAACAAATTTTCAGCCCTTCCACCCAAACAGACACAACATGTGTCTTTTGGATAATTCTGAGGAGCAGCTTCCTTACTAAGTAAATCTTGAAGTACCCAAAACTTTTCCCGGCTACAAATCACAGCATCATGCTTCAACCTTGCAGCAATAGTGCCAAGAATATCAATTGCCATGGAACGTGAAGCAAAATCCTTGGAACTTGTCCCAGCATTCTGAATTAGTATGGCACATAGAACCTGCAATAACTCTCAGCAGTAAACTAATCTGATGCCTTTACCAAAATAATAATTCACATAAATACATGCAGATTCCTGCACAGTCACATGCATGCAGGTAAACACAAAAGTTACCTCCAGAATAGAAGCTGAAGCAGGATATTCAGGTAAATTTAGAGTGGTCAATAAATCAGTAACAAGATTCTCCATTGTGGATTTCAATTCAGAAGCATCCTGAGTCTTTACACTTGCAAGTCGCTGAAGTACACGGGTCCAAAAATAGGAGCAGGCATCTACTACTGCATCGCGGCATTTAGCTGGATAACTGGCATCAACCGGGATTTCCAATACAGAGTTACTACTCGATGCTTGTCTTAAAGTATCAGGAAGGTTAGCACTAGAATGAATTAATTGGATAAGTAAAGCAGTAATCATCTGGATCTGTCTTTGCTCTTCCTCGCGTATGTGATAATTCCTTAAAGCTCGTTTTGAATGCGGTAATTTCCAAAGAAGGTGAAGCATTTCATCTAACACATAAGTGCGATGTTGTGTGTATAAATAGAATATCTGTACCAGCAAATCAGAAAAACAACAATTATGTGTTAGCTACCTAATTGGGCATGAAAGCTAACATTCAGAAAGTTTTTGAGAGAGGTGTCTGTACCGCACTGAGTAAACCAATTGCCTTCAATTGCAAGAGCTGGATGTTATCAACCAAGAATGTTGTAATGCTTGTTTTTATAAGTTGTAAAATGCAACTGTCTGACAACCTCTCTATTAACAACAAATCCTTGAGTAGTCCAAGAACAGAACACAACTTCTGAAGAATAATATTCACAGTACTAGAGAACCTGATAAAGAAGGATCAACAATAAAAGTTCGTAAACAAATCTAACTTCAGACACATAAGAAAACAAAGGGAATCTACAGGCCGTTTGGTGGATATTGCATACAGATGAAGAGTGTAACAGTATTGGACAAGAGTAAGATAGGATACAAGAATAATAAGCTTTTATTCTATCTTGTGTTTAAGGTACACAGAATAACAAACAAATAGTATCATATCATCTTAACTTCGTAATTGAGATGGATAAAATAATAGTTATAGGATATGAATAAAAAAACTACCAAGTTTTTATTTGTGGTTTTTATTAAGGTTAACTTTTATAATATGTTTTTTGTTTAAAATTTAATTATATTTTAAATTGTTATTTTTAAATTTTACATATTTTATTAAACTCTACATAAGAGAGGACAAGGATGAATGGGGAAATTTTTAATCCTGCTTCGTCGGTTTTCGCCCAACTCTCACCACAGGATATAATTTTAACTAGACCATAGGTGATAGATTTAACTTATTTTATACAGATGATTCACCAAATAATGTATTAAGACAATATATGATACTTCCTTCATCTCATAAAAAATGTCTCATTTGCACTTTTTCCATGTCTCAAAATAATTGTCTCTTTACAATACCAATGCAGCATTTATTATTATTTTCCACTACTATAATCCTATTTATTAACTTTCACTTTATTCAACTACTTTACTAACTACAATTAATTTTAATCCTGCTCCGTCAGTTTTCGCCCAACCCTCACCATAGGATATAATTTTAACTAGACCATAGGTGATAGATTTAACTTATTTTATACAGATGATTCACCAAATAATGTATTAAGACAATATATGATACTTCCTTCGTCTCATAAAAAGTGTCTCATTTGCACTTTTTTTATGTCTCAAAATAATTGTCTCTTACAATACCAATGCAGCATTTATTATTATTTTCCACTACTATAATCCTATTTATTAACTTTCACTTTATTCAACTACTCTAATAACTACAATTAATAAGGGTATTCTAGTAAATGATATTAGTTTTACCATTAAAATCAACACATGACACATCTAATCATTTTCTTAAATAATACACTTTTTAATGAGACGGAGGGAGTAGTTCATTATATCGTGTCTATCTTATTATAACCACCATACGGAACCTTGATGTGAAAATAATCAAACCTGCTTGATGATGGTTTCTTCAACTTTACAGTCTTGCTGCTAGTACGTCGTTTTTTGCTTGCTGAACCAAAATCAGCATCATCATCTTCATCATCAACTGTGAAACATAAAAATTCGCAGTGTGAAGACACATTTACTTCTTTCCAGTTTCTCCCTCCCATAGTGGCCCTCAGATAAGTTATAAGGAAGCATTAACTATCAGTAGCATATCTATCCTCCAAATGGAAAAAGAATGAAAGGGATAAAATATTCTATTTGGCAAAATAACAGAAAAGGCTGACCTTCAAGTGCAGTGTTTTCACTAGGTCTGTATAACGCACGGTATGATGGATCACATGCACACATCACATCCATTATCTGATGCCTGGAAAACTCCAGAATTCTCTCAATGACCTGACACAGACAAATTACTTAAGACGTCACAGACTATAATTATTAATAGAGTAACAATCTGAGCACATCATGGCCAAACAATACTTTTCTCCTGCAGAGGGTGCATTATTTTATTAAGTGTGCTCTTCGAGATGATTTCTAAAAAAATTGATTTATTCATAATAACAATGATATTTGTTTGAAGCTAGCATATAAAACTCACCTCTTCATTATAAATTTGCTTTGGCATGTCAGTATGAGCCATCACTGCCAGTGCAGCATGAATGGATTCCAACGCAGCTAAAAGAGACGAAACTAGTTCTGAATTGGACTGAAACATAGAACAGTAACAGTTATGACAACAATAACTACAAAATCTGTGCCATGTTTTATTTATGTACATAAGAACTCATCTACATAACTCATTATTAATTACCTTACCAAATTTGATCTATGTACCAAAGCTATCTATAAATGTTAAAATAGATCTATGTACCAAAGCTATTTATAAATTTTTAATTTCTGTTTACTAGCTAATACAATTCAGATTTTAGTAAATTATTATTATAATAGAAAAAAAGAGGTCATAATCAAAGTCAACTAAATCTAAACAAGCCAAAATATTCAGCATAGACTTGTACAAAAAAATCTAAAGTGAACTTACATTGTCAGAATCCTCAATTGACAGGCCTTCTGCTCTATGTATCTGATGATCTAAAACCTTTAGCAGTCTAACAAGGAATTCTACAGGGACCAAATGCAGAAGATTCTTCTCACGTATAGACATGATTTCATTAACAAGCAATCTAAGATCTGAAAGAGGCAATGGCAACCATTCTACTGCTTCATCTAGATCGTCACTATTCAATTCAGCCTTGCTGCATAAGTCTTCCAAAAACTCAAGAAACCTTCCGATGATGGCATCTAAACAGACAACAAATACTAGTTCATTACACAAGTAATCATGGATGTTCAGTGTGCTGTATGAGCATGCAAACACACGGGGAGAACAAACAAAATTGTTGAAAATTAAGATTGTATTGTAGGAACACGTCATGCACAGACCTTGAAGCACAGCAGAGTCAGGTGCAATAGATGTTTCATTGTCGCCTTTCTTCTTAACTTTTGATTTCTTAGAAGACAATGTAGAAATGTCCTGCCAAATTATTAAGAAAATTAGCAAAAGAAAAAAAGTAATTGTCAAATGATATAACCAAATGCATTCATACATTTGTAGAAAAATTATCAAGCAAACGGCTATGGGTTGAATTATAGTCATTTTGAGGTAATGCACTAGACTCCGAGAGCTTCTTTTCAGGTAATGCACTACCAGAGATCTTCTCCTTGACAGGACCTGAGAAACTTGACCAATACAATAAACAATAAGCAGAGCACCATTAAAATGTTTAAATGGAAAGCAGCGAGACCAAAGGAAAACGTAATTTCTTTATGGAAAAGGTAAAAACACACACTACCTATTATTGAACTATATAACGATTATAAATCTGTCACCTATTATAAATCTCATTCTAGTCATATTCTCCAAAATAAATAAGTGTCGCACCATGAATCTGTCAGACCACTATAGACCTATGAGCAGCTACAAACCTGTGAGATCGGAAATTATTTAGGACAGAAACCAAGTAAGTACTCTGTTTACCTGCAGTACCACAATCAAATGCTTCGGGATTGCACCTGAGAACTTCATCATGGAGTTCTAAAGGCTCAACGTAGTTATACTGAACAACCTTGGCATCATCTCTTAAATTCCTATGTAGGCCAATGTAAATAAAATTACATTAAAATATTATAATATTAAATTCAACACCAAATGATACTAATGACATAAACACCGGTGATGAAGATAACCACAATAATAAGCATTTTATTTATATTAAAGCGTGTTTCAAGTTTCAACAAAACGAAAAAAAAAATCGGAAACATAGAAACGGCTGGAGTGAATGTCACAGTTGATAATATCAAAATAAGGGAATAAAATTCAGGCAGTTGGCACAAACTGAGCTCACACTTCCCTCTTTTTTCCAATGAAAACCAGTCCCGTGAAAAAGGTCAATAATCTCAAAAACTAAATAATCAAACTCTATGTGCCAAAAACTATAGCATCCACTACTTATAACGGCAACACTAATCTGCCGGTAAACTAAACTTGCAAAGATAGCAACGACTAACAGCTAAATTAAGATATTGATTCCCGAATTCACTACTCACTAATTGATTAAAAACTGAAAACAATAACTAAACAAGTAAGCGCTGAGCACCTACTATAACAGCATTCAATATATGTAACTCCAACATTAATCTAGCTATAAACTAAACCTGAAAACTTCAAAATGAATAAACAACCTGATTGATTATAATGTATAACTAACTAATTAAGTAAATAAAACTGAAAATTATAACTAAATAAGCAAGTCAAGCACTATGAAGTCATGATGAGTCAACTAAATAAGTCACGAAACTCATACAAGCTCCTAAAGTCAAATCTAGTACCTACAGTAAATCACATGGAATTTGAATTCTTCTAACTTCAGTTCACAACCGCGAATTTCAATTGTACAAAATTACTAACAATAATTCACATCCTAATTTGGTATTTCCGTATAAATTCAACTAAATTCAACATCGTATAGACTAAAATAGCGGAATCACAATGCGCACAGAAAATGCCAAACAAAAAGCTTACAAGTACGACACATCAGTGTGCCGGAGCATCTCGGCGATCTTACTGGACTTGGAGAGGATGTCGTTGCGGTTCAACTGCATCGGAGAATCGAATAGTTGTAGGTCTTGATCGGAAGCTCCACAAAAAACCGGAAGCGACGGTAACGGCAAGCAAGGGGCGACTTCGGAATGGACAGTATTAGACATGCTCGTTCCGCGGTGGCCGGCGAAATTCGCCGCCGCAGCAGCGGCATCGGAAGTTGTTGAAGAAGTCATGAATTAGTTACGAGAAGAGCATGTAGTTGTGGAAAGTGTTGAAAAAGGAGCGAATTGAGATTAAATAGGGTTTAATTTTGAACTCTGAAGGTAAAGTGTTGAACCCTAGAGGGATAAAATTGGGAAGAGAAATTGGATTTGAATGGCGGGGAAAGAGAGATTATGTGAAAATGATTTTGGATTTCTCGAAAGAAAAGGGTTTGCGAGTGGATTTGGATGTAAGAACGGATCTAACTGGGAGATTACGGAAACACCCCTACCGTTTGTGAGAAGTGAAGCTTGTCTTGTAAGTCATATTGAAGGGGTAGAGATCCTCTCCATTTCTTAAAAGAAATGGAAGACTCCATTATTATAGTTTTGAGTATATAAAATTAAATAAATGTGAAATAAATGTCACATGTCATGAAAATACGTGTTATTTATATATAAAACTATAATAATGGAGAAAATGGAGAGAGAGGAAAATGGAGAGGATCCTGACCCATATTGAAGTCAGGTTGAGATTGTGCTAACTGAAAAATTTTGTGTTGCCATTCAAAAAAAATATGTACATATATGCTAACTTTAAAATAGTGTTTGTCAATGTGAATTTTGGGTAATTTTTTTATAAAGAAATGAAAATATTGAAGTTCATTAATAAAGTAATTAAAAATATAAACCAAAATGGATGAGTTTATGTAAGTGATATCATTTTTATTTGATTGAAAAATGCATGTAGATTTTAAAATACTTTGAGTTAACTTTTATACAATAGTGTCCTCTCTTTTTTTTTTCTTCTTTTTATCATCAAATTAAAAGCTTTTTTTTATGTTTGCTAATTCAATTCAGTGGTTAATTGTGCAAGAATATTCAACTACGAGCAGAAGTAGTACGTCTAACCTGCGGTATTCTATTTATTTAATTTTAAAAATAAAATTTCAATTGCTAAATTACTAAAAAAGAAAAAAAAAAACTTATTCTCTATTACTATCATATTACTCTATATCTATTTTAATATATAAAAATGAATTACCACCAATTTCCGTTAATTACCCTAATGACAAACAATTAAACATGGTTTTGCATACCCCTGAGCGTAATTTTACATTTAATCATGATTACATTCTAACAGTTTATTTAATGCAAAAGTTCAGTATTGGAATATGTAAAAACCTGCACAACTAATAATCATTACATTCCAACAATTAATTTAATGCAAATTTTTTTTATTGGAATATGGAAAATATGCACTACGTTCTATGCCACTCATCTAATTAATTTAATTTTTTTATTGGAATATTGCAGCAGCCAAATTAATTATTTCATTGGAATATCAAATAAACTAAATTTTTGGGTATCATTATTCTCCCTCTATATATTCCAAACAATATCAAATAAACTATTGAGATTCACACGACAATAACAATATTTTCCTTCTCTCTTCCATTTTATCTCCATCCTCTCTCCTTGGCCGTCAAACCCTAAAATAAACGGCTTTCACCTTTAGATTCGCTTCACTCCCTCTTCGAAACCCATTTTTTCCCATCAACTTTTTAAACGTAGAAAAATTGAAACCCTTGCACTTCTTTCGTCCTCCTTGCTTTTTCCTTCATCATTGAAAGACAAATCTTTCATCTTCACTTCATCTTCCACTCTTCTTTTTTTTTGTTTGAAAAAATTATCTCAATACGGTATGCTTCTTCCTTCATCTTAAACTTTTTTGTTTTTCATCAATCATGGTATTTGATATCCTTTTCCAAAACTCACCAACCACATAAAAATCCTCAATAAGCAACAACACAACATAACTATAAGAAGAGTTTTCCAGCAGTAGAAGAGAGAATCAATGAACAAAAGTAAATAAGGAATCAAAATATAGTATCCGTCAAGCTTCGATTTTGTTACCAGAAAAATTATCATCTTCGTAGGTAACCTTTTTTTGCTCCATTTTGAATGATGTTGATGTTGTAAAACGTTTTTTTTCCTTTTAATCGTTGTTTCTTGATGTTTATTCCGAGCGATTTTAGGGTTTGTTTTCTTGAATCGATTTGTGCGTATGGTTTGTTGTCCATAAATTCTGGGATGAGATTCAGATTAGGGTTTGAGTTTGAGGGAATTTGTTTTTGGTATGTTTCAATTGTGTTTGGATGGAAACTGTTAGTTTGTTTTCATGGAGTTTGGTCATAAAAAGGGCATGAGTTTTTCTTTTCCATGGTTAAATGATTTGAGAGGTGATTGAAATGATGGAAAAAAAATTCACGTGTTGGTTTGGTTTCTTTCATTTATTTTTTTAAATTTTTCTTTCATTTATTTTTTTAAATTTTAATTAATGGTAATACCAAATGTTCATATCCTATTGGTTGGTCAAAAAATCTTCATAAATTTTACATATAGTCTCTTTCAAATTTATTAGCATTAATATTGAGAGAATTAATTATTTGATTTGGTCTAAACCTTTTTAGCTTTTTATCTACTTTTATGACTTTTGGATTTTTCTTCATATTAAAATATAAATATTTTGGATTTTAATGTATTTCTATATAACCAGCAGATCTTGGATACAACGCGTGTCTGTTATAGTGAATCAGTTACCCTCTGTATCACCTAATTTGTTGTTTTAGTTTCTGATTTTGATTTAGGTTTTAATTTAACGATGGTGATAATGATGTTGTTTTAGGTTTTGGTTCCATTGCGATGGCTATAAAGATGCTTAACAGTGATGAATCTGACAGCGTTCTTCTTCTGCCAACGTTATGGGTTTGAGGTAATTATTATTATTATAGTTTATGAACTTTTGTTTATTTTTACTTAATCATTTGATATAGTTTGGTTTAATTTTTTATTGAGTGTGATGAAAATTGAATTTTATAGACACTAATATGCTCATAAATGGCAAAAAAAATAAAATGGCACAACTGTTAGTTTTATGTTACAGATGTTTTATGTCATTTCTGATAAAAGTATTGAATCATTGTGATTGCTACAGTGCATGCCAATCTGCTTTGCAAGGAAAGCGTGATCGTGATCGTGAATGTTCTTATTACAAGTTATCCATCATTATTCCAGCCTATAGGAATTAATACATATATATGATTCTATGCATAGCCTGCCGATTTTCAATGGTCTGTTAATAGTGGATGGTCTGTTAATAGTGGTGGAGCCTATACGAATTAATGCAGATGACTTTTTAAATCTTTGGCAAGTTGAAGGCTATTTTTGATTTCTATGATGTGATTATGAATATGATTATTAATATTTCATTACTACAAGTTAAACACCAACATCTTTAAATAAAAATTCCAATTACTCTAATAAAATAATTATTAAATCAATTAAATGATATTTAATATTTTAACTAACCTGATATAAATGAGATGGAATATATAATTTAAAATAAATAATGAGGTTTAAATATGTTTAATTGTATTGCAATATGTTGTTTATATATAGATTATGAGACTTATAAATAAGTAAATAATTGATACTATACCCTACCATTTTGATGTTTTTTTATTACATAATCGTAATTACAATTTCTAAACGTAGATTTTATGAAAGGAATGTAGTAATATTTTTCTAACCTTAATATTAAAGACTCATTATTATAATAAAAATATATAATGGGTGGATATGGGATAATGGGAAATTATAATAAAAATATATAATGGGTGGATATGGGATAATGGGAAATGAGTCCCTTAATTATTCTTTTAATTGGATGTAGTAATATTTTTTTAACCATCTATCAATTTGATTTATTTGAGATATTCTTTTAAAAAAATAATATATTAACTTCCATTACAAACACTATTAAAATATAATTAATATTATTAAAATTGTATTTTACCAAAATATTTTAATATTATATTTTACGGTTTATATTATAACGTATGATTTTAATAAAGTGAGATAAGAGTCAAAATACATTGAATTAGTTAAGCTGAATCCGTTAGATAAGTTAACATATATAGATTGTTGTATAAATATTCATGGTGAAAAACTAAAGGACTAGGTTTTAGTTGTAGGTAGTAATAATTAAACATCATTTTTATTTAGAGAGTTTAAAGAAAATGTCATTGAGAATATGTAGTTTTAGGTGAGTAATAATTAGTTGTCTTTTTTAACATTTGCAAATATACAGTACCTTGACATAATTCAAATTTAAAGGGAGGAATCAGTATAAAATAGTTTTAAATAAACATACAAAAAAGATTTTGTATAGAATTAAAAATTAAAAATTAAATGCATATAAAATCTTTCAATACGCATTATTGTATCTTCCACCTTGAAAATAGTTGAGATTAATTCTAATTTATATTCATTCTTTTAATATCCATAAAAAATTGATTAAATTAATTCTAATTTATATTCATTCCATTAAATATATCAAATACAAAAAAAAGAGTTGGTATTGACCATTTTTCTATGAAACACAAAATTGTTATTCTTTGTATATTTTATAGTAGATTTATTAACTATTTTTAATTGTATGTTCATGTATGAGAATGTGAATATCGTATGTCCATCATTCAATTAATATTATTATTATTATTATTAATGAAATATATTTTAAAAAAATCAAAATCAAAGGGAAGAATTCAATTAATATTATTATTATTATTATTAATGAAATATATTTTTAAAAAAACAAAATCAAAGGGAAGAAATTTAAACTGGAGATTCTATAGTGAGTGGATCATCTAAAATTTAAATTTATATTTAATATATAATAATAATTCCTAATTAATAGGTTCCAAAACACAATCGTTACCAATACAATAAATATTCGCCTATTTAGTATCTATTTTATTCTAAATTAGTCTCAATATATATTTCAACCTTTAAAAATGGAAAGTGTTGGTCTAAAAAAAAATTTATCTTCTAATAATACAAGATTATGAAGAAAATTATAACTTATTTTTTATTTGATAAATATTCTATTTTTGCTATTTTATTTGCAATTTGAATTAAATATTTTTGTTGTTTTTATTCCATTACATTATAATTTTATAGGCAACAATAATTTTCTTCTATAAAAAATTGTTTCAATCAATTAAGTATGATTTTTTTTATAAATTTTTTAAATAAAAATATCATATACCTGATAAAAAATGATATATATTATTATTACATGATACAAATAAAAATAAAATTGACATGAAAAAATGTTAGCATTTATTTATGACACACATGGGGCATATTCTATTTTTGCTATTTGATTTGAAATTTGAAAAAATGTTTCTCAAAACAATAATGACACACATGAAAATTCAGGCTACTTGAAATCAATAATGACACACATTTTTTTTTAAAGACAAATACTTAATAGTTTTTTTAACCATCATTATTACTAATTGTTCCTTAACACGTTACAATGCAGATTTTAAAAGTGACTTAATATTTTTCAAAGCAAGTTCAAAATACACTGCTCAATGTATACATGAACAGAAAAATCATAATAAAAGTTAGAAGGCCTATGGAAAAGTAAATGATTTTGAATAACACTTTAAATTTTAAAGTCATAGGTCAGATAGTTGAGCACTATTCTCTATCCCAACTATGGAGTGAATAGTAATTATCCTCATGTGACTTTGTGAAGAGCTGGATACATATGAAGATCTTATTGTTATTAAAGAGATTGTTATTCATTTTTATTTAATTACATGTTGTTAAACATGTTATATAAAATCAATAAAATTGATTGAAATCAAATTTAATCAATATGATAGATTTAATTAATTTGTAAATAAAATAAAATAAATTTAAATGTATAGGAATAAAATGTAAAACATATTTCATTTTAAAATTTATTTCTAACCAATAAATATATTTGATCACTTATTTGTCTACATTATTAATCTTCTTTTATATGAATTCTACTAAAGATACACACACCATAAAGAAACGTATGAGATATCTAATAATAATTATGAAATTATTTCTTATAGCAATCATAGAAAATAGAGGAATAGAATTAAACAATATGAATAATTTTTCAAATAATAATTTTAATCATTAAAGTTTCTAATCGAATATAATTATTATTACAGTTTTGAAAATATTATTAACAGATTTCATTTTTTTCTTATTTTCACAAGTGTTATTGTGAAAAAGATTAATCAAAATGATAATATGATTCTATTTAAAGATTAATTAATAAAATAAATCTATTAAATATATTAACCATTTTTTAAATTAATATATTTAATGCAATCTACTTTTAATACAATGAAGTAAGTATACTATCAATTTTACTTAATTATCATAATTAAAATAATTTAATAATCTTTTTTTAGTACCTAAATGTCATTTTGCGTTAAAAATTTATTAATTAAAAATTAATTCTATTATAATTATTATTAATGACAGACTAATTAATAGTATAAATAAATTCAAATAAGTGATTGAGATATATAAGGAAAATGTAAGAATATCTCTTCTTAGGGGGTGTGAAAAAAATTAGGCGTTAATAGAGGTGCTAAGTATTGGGTTTTAATATATTAAAGATTCTCACACAAAATTCATAAATGAATGGAGAGTTTATATATTTCAATTCTATGAATCACTTCCATTTCACACAAAATCGAGATTGATTTATCTAAAGTTAGAAACTCCAAATGTTTTATTCTTTCTATTAACAAATAAAAAAAATTAATTTAATTTTTAAATCAAATTATACTAAAATAGTAGAGATAAGTGAATTATATTAAAGTCAATTATAGATAAAATATTCTTTTTCAACAGCAAATCAAATCAGTTAGCTTATTAGATTTTTTGTAATAAAAAATATTAAAAATTTAATTTTTATTATTTATTTTAAATCAATTAAAAATAAGTTTTTGGAAACATGATTTTAGGTTAAATCATTTTTATGATAATGAGAGTTAATTTAAAAGTGGGTTAAATGAGAACGTGAATATTAGATTTTTGCTGGGAAAGTTAAATTAAAAAGCTAAATACAAAATAATTATTTTAGAAAAGTGAAAAGATATTTTCTTCAAGACAATCTGCATCAGTCATCATACATATTTTTTAGTGTAGAAAAATTGTATTTTCTCATACATTGATAAGTGTTGTGTTGTATTTTGGTCTAATTTGTTGTAACAAACTAATAAAATATGATTTCTTTTATAAATTTTTTAAACAAAAATATCATATACCTGATAAAAAAATGATATATATTATTATTACATGATACAAATAAAAATAAAATTGACATGAAAAAATGTTAGCATTTATTTATGATAAGATGTTAACATTTATTCTAAAAGTTGATACATATATTTGTTTTTATTAAAAAACATGAGAAAATTATGATTGATGAATAAACAAATTTTCTTATAAAAGACACAAATTTATTTCTTTTTTATATTTAAAACAAAAGGCCAAAATATCAACTATTATATATTTATTTACTATTTATAAAAATATTATATATAAGTAGTGTACATCCTCATATTTAATTTTTTAAAAAAAACTTTTAATATATTTAATTGAAAAAAAATGGGTACATGAATTTCACGGGAGAGTTTAAAATTGGGATTGCAATTTTCTCACGTAAAATTTCAAAAGGAAGGATAAGATTTCACGGGAGAGTTTGAATACGATTCTCTCATATAAAAATTTCACCAAAAATAAAGTGTCTTCATGGTTCAGAAGACCATCTTAAATTCAAATAAATTAAATATATGATTCACTGAAGTTCAATGGAGAGTTAAAAAAGAATTAGGATTTGATTTAATTCATAAATTAAATATGATTTTTCAATTTATTTATTTCAATCTAAATTAAAAATTAACTACACACAAATAATTATAAAATCATTATTTCATTTTATTTCATTTTATTCCTTCAATTGTATTTTTTCATCATCAACCCATATTAGCATGCCTTATGTCTTTAATATTTGACAATATCTAAAAACAATCATTATTTCTTTTGCATGCTACAAGTTTTCCAATCAATTCCAATATCTAAAAGTAATCATTACGGTTAATTAATCATAACAAAATGAAATTCATATAACTCTCTACCTTCCATACAATATCAACAAATATATAGTACCTTGACATAATTCAAATTCAAATAGAGGAATCAGTATAAAATAATTGTAAATAATTAAACATACAATTTTTTTTTGTATAGAATTAAAAATTAAATGCATATAACACCTTTCAATACGCATTATTGTATCTTTCCCATTGAAAATAGTTGACATTAATTCTAATTTATATTCATTTCTTTAATATCTATAAAAAAAATATTTGACATTAATTATAATTTATATTCATTTCATTAAATATATCAAATATAAAGAAAGAGTTGGTATATAAATCTTTTTCTGTCAAGATTATAAATAAAATTATAAGTTATTTTTTATTTAATAAATGTTCTATTTTTTGTTATTGGATATGCAATTTGAATTAAATATTTTTGCTGTTTTTATTCCATTACATTAGTATTTTTGATTCGGTATGAGTAGCTAACACAAATATGAGAAATTAACGACATATATGTGATAAGTAACATTAATATTAATAATATACATCTTTTGTACAAATTTTTCTTTGGTAAATCAAATTAAATATATATTTAAAGTTAAATAATGAGAATTAAATGTGTTGCATTGAATTATAATATCTCATTTCATTATTTTTTGTTTCTTGACTTATATAGATGTTATAATTTGTTTTGCAATTTTTTATTTTGATAATTTAAATTTGCAATTTGAATCATGCTCATAAAAAGGCGGGTAGACATACTAGGGGTGGGAGCCCATAAAAATTGTTGATAATGTGCGTCTGCGAAAAAAAAAAGGCGGGTAGACATACTAGGGGTGGGAGCCCATAAAAATTGTTGATAATGATACATAATAACTACATTATTTAATTTTTATTTATTTTTTTACTTTTTATCAAGACCTATATTTTTTCAGAGTTAAAATTGTAATCAACAATAATAATTAATTATCTCTAATATTATTTTAATTTTTATCCAACATAAATTAAAACAACTACAAATTGATAAATTAAATTAATATTGATATGATAATCATCATTGAAGAAATTATTTCGCTTAATTAATATATATTTTAATATAATACTTTAACCATAACCATATTATATTTATTTAATATTTATACCGACTTTACGTGACCCGTGCGGGCGCACGGGTCCTTTACTAGTTTATAGATCATAAGAGAAAACATTTTACTACATTAAATCCACTTCTGGAAAGATTCTTTTGCTCTCTAGAGATTCTATTTGTGTTTTTTTTAGCTTTGGCTTTTTAAAAACTCCTATTTGTACACCTCTAAGTCATTGTTTTTTTAGTAATGCTTTATTTTCTAAAATTGTGTTCATCAAAGTTAAATATAAAGATACTTTTAATAATTTAGTCAAATTTAAGATTTTCCATTTAAAATTCACGGGTTGATTTCAAGTTTCGAATATCTAGAATTGATTTAGGATATATGAAATTAACTTTAATATATTTAATTGATTTTAATTAAAATTGATTTTGTCTCCGTAATTAATTATAATTTAAAAGTAAAGCTTGTAACTTTTAATTCTTATTTATTTTACAATCAAATTTTATACGTGTGTGTGTATGGTCTAGCGGTGAATCGCTTGGGTCTTGAGGGTGTACTCCTCTTAAGGTCTCAGGTTCGAAACAATCAAATTTTATACAAAAAATTTCAAGTTTTTTGTATTTATTTCTCAGAAGATGAATGTTTTCTTCAAAAATACCTCTCTAAATTAAGAAATGTTGAAAATAATATTAAAATGTTTGTTATTAACAAATATCTAAGAATTAAGAATTGGAATCTGAAATCTGATTCAATCCTTTTAGGAAAATAAAAGAAGAAACAAATTATAGAAAATTTTAATAAATTAGTCCAATTACTTAAAAATGAAGGCACGAGCCCAAAGCTATAAGAATCCTTAAAAACTTCATCAACAAACTCCTACAAGTTAACTCCAATGATCTCCTTCAAAAAAATAGTCTCAGTAGTTGAATGATCCTCGGAGGATTTAACATAAAATGAAGGAACTTTATCTATAAAAGGATGTGAAAAAAAAACCTCATCTAGTGTAATCTTCGAGAGAAGAAATGAGAATAAAAACTCTACAGATGATGAAGAGTCAACCTCTGGAAGAACCTTCGAAGAATCTTCTTCCAATAAAGAAGATAAAGTTTTGTGAAAAGTATCTCACGAAGAAGATGATCATGAAGTAACAAAGTTGTTGTAATGCCCCAGACTGCTTTCGGGATGATCGACTGACCCCACAAACCAACACGGGTCATTTCAGCATGATTTGTCCACACTCACACGCTTTCCGAGAAACTTCCCAACCATGGAGTTCCAGCTTCCACATGGTTCGTCCTCGAACCACATCGTACTAGGAGAGGTCGTACTAGAAAAGGTTTGTCTCTGATACCATTTGTAACGCCCCAAACTGCTTTCGGGATGATTGACTGACCCCATAAACGCCCCAGACTGCTTTCGGGCCCCCACAAACCAACATGGGTCTTTTCAGCATGATTTGTCCTCACTCAAACGCTTTCCAAGGAACTTCCCAGAAGGCCACCCGTCTCATAATTGCTCCAAGTCAAGCACGCTTAACTATGGAGTTCTTAGAGAACGGGATACCGAAAAGAAGATGTGTCTTATTGGTATATGTAGTGCCCATCAATCCTTTTAAGCTTTCATTCAACCATGCAGTCCCATACCTGCACGGCCTCAGGATCCCTTTCATTCTGATATGGCGACCACTCCTTGTCATTTTCGGCCTTGAGTGTTACATACGGTGCAACCACCTCTCGCCTTCTTCGGCCTCGGGTATTACAATTGCCATACAAGTAGCTGTTTAAATTAAGTGTAAAGTTAATTGAAGAAAATGATGATATTAAAAAGCGTAACTTATACCTTAAGGATTATCTACAGCTTCTAGAGAAGAGTAATGAAACAGTTAAATACGAAATAATTAATATTACAAACTTAGCTGAAACATGTGAGACGTGTGTCTTATGAAAAAAGGAATAATTGATTTACATGAAACCCTAAGTAAATTTACTAAAGAGAACCAAAATATTAACCTGATTCTATAAAGTAAAAGGCTTTCCTTAAATAGAACAGAATTGGGGTATAAGTTTGATATAACACGTAGTAAAGAATTAAATAGGAAGAAAATGAATCAAACTATTTATAAATGTTTTCACTATAATAAATTTGGTCATTTAGAGACGTTTTATTTTGATAAATTGAAAAGACCTACAGTTAATAACCCTGGATCTCTTACAACCACTAACGGACCATAACCTAAGAAAATTTGTGTATCAAAGGTGAAACTCTAGTATGTTTTTGCAGGGATGCTTTATAGTTATTATGAAGCCTTAATGCATATTAAAAAATTATGTACAAAGAAATCAGTATCTATTTTGATATGGAAGCTTATGATCCAAATAAGCTCGTTGATGGCGTATATTAGCAAGTGTTCGTTAGGACGGTCTCAATGTATATGATCTATGATGATCTACTAACCTCGTAATAGGTTGAGAAGATAAGTCTATGGTGGACATATCTATCTCATATTTTAACCAACCCTTGTATCGAACGATTTCTAAAGAATGACATCCCACATTATGTTGATGTTCCCTCGAAAGGGGGAGCTTTTATCAAGATTACTTGGCAATCAAGGTAGTACACTATTTAAGGGGGAATAATCAGAAAAATCTGACTAACTCCTTAAATAAGTGCATTTGATAATCGCCCATCTCTTAAAATTATTTTCACCAACATAATATATGAGTTTTCTAGTGTTTGCCAATAGGGTGCTACCAAACTAGCCAGGGGTGCAAAAAGTTAAAGAACCAAAGCAAAATTCAGCCCAAGACCCAAATTTCCAAGAATGTTGGAAAAAGGCCTAAATAATCGATTAGGCTTTTGCCCTAATCGACTATATGGATTCAAATTTCAAATTTTGAACTTTGTCACACAAAATAAACAGTTGGAAACTTTGAAAGTTAATGCAACGACTAGTTCCAACACCCAACTACCTAAATTAAGTGCTCCTAATCGATTAGATTAAAACTCTCATATAATCGATTAGGCAATGTGTGTAAATAGAGGTATGTTTTCCATTCTTTCTCATCCCATCCCACCTATTTTATTCTCTTGTGCATCGAATTGGTATTTTTAGAGCTTTTTCATCTATTCATCATTACTAAATGGCACCCAAAAGAGCTTGCGTCTCTCAAGCATTTCCCTTTTACCACTCCAAAAAGTGGTCAACTCAAGAGCAATAAACAAATTTCAATCGGTATTACGGTGATAGAACTATTTCTGTGTCTCGCTACTTGGATGAGGGACTCTTCAAAATGTGCACTTCTGTTGAAGCATTCTCCACTGCCGGCTTGAGGGAATTTGTCTTTGAAGTACCTCAAGAGAAATTTCCTCTTTTCTTAAAATGTTCTTCACCAACCTATACTCAAATGGTATTCTTAGATATGAGGTCAAGAAATATACAATTAAACTAAGCTTCAAAGAATTTGCTGAAGTTTGCAACCTTCCTTTCAACAATCAAACATATGAAAAAAATGTATAAGATAATAAGTTTAATTATGACTCTGGTGCAAATTCATTTTTATTGGACCAACCTTTCTTTATTCATACTCCCTTCAGTGTTGGCTTGGTATGCATGTATATCTGATTAATTCACTATACGATGAAAGAGAAACACAACTTTATCGTATAGTGTACTAATCTCAAAAATCTCGGTGTACACTGGCTACGACTTCAACTTGGATGAGGAGGAATTAAAGACAAGACGATCAATAATAGGAAAGATCATCTTGAGTCAGATGAGTACAAGATCAAAGGAAATGAAGTCCTTTCATTATCCCTAAAGGCACCAATAAGAGCAAAGCAACATGCAGCAAATAACGACAATCCTTCACCTTCCTCAAACATCCTCAACGACATTTGTGAAAATCAGATAATGATGATAGGGGTGCATAGGAGGAAAAAATCAAAGCTTCATCACCTCATAAAGAATCTTAAGGAAACCAAACTCATATCTCTAATTGTGTTTAGTGAGGATAATAATGAAGAGGCAAACTAGTCTTGTACTTATTTGTTCTTGTTTTGTTGCCTTTAAGTGTTCTTTTCCCTTTTGAAATTTATATCTTGTACTCCAATAAGATTTTAATATTTATTTGGTTTGTAGTGATATATTTGTAAATACCTGTCAAGGGCGAGGATATCGTGGCCGCCCGTAAGGGGTGACACCTTTCTATCGCTCGGATGAGGGACAACCTTGCCTTTAATGCCTTCCACTCGCCCCATCGTGGGAAATGTGGGGAAAAATATGTCTCAATCAAAGAAAAATCAAAGTCAATAGACTAAAATGCGTCTCCCTATGGAGTAGGTATTCTCCATAACTTACAAAGTTTATCAACACGCTTTAAATCTTTTGAAATAAAATACGTGCACAAGGAACAAAATTTTGGTGCATAACTTCTATCCAAATTTGCCACCTTGAAGATAACGGGTTACAATCAGATAGTCATACAAGAGACTCTCGTCATTCTAGTATTAAGTCAAACAAAATTTATACCTTATAAATGAAGGGGAGGCAGAAAAAGTCCAGAAGTAGGCCACCAAGTATGTTCTCCTAGTGGGAAAACTCTATAAGTTGGTAAAAGCCTCCCCAATGTTACAATGTTTAGGGGAACATAAAATTGTCCTGGTCCTCACAAAAGTTCACCAAGGGGCATGTGATAACTAGTGAGGGTGGATATTTTGGGTTTGTTTCTTATGGCGAAAGGGCAATTAAAGTTCCTAATCATGGGGTTGTCAGGTGCCATTGTCTTCGACAATGGAATGAAATTTTCCAATGGTATGGTCACTGAATTTTGTCGTGAGTTAGGAGTGAAAATAAAGTTTGTCTCTATTGTCCACCCTAAGCCAATGGTCAAGTAGAGTCAGCCAACAAGGTGACCCTATAAAGGATCAAGAAGAATTTAGACGACAGGGGGTTATGGAGGTTGAGTTACTCCATGAGTTATTATGTTCATACCTTACCACTCCTCATTCAACTACCAAGGAAACCCCTTCTTCCATAGTATATGGGGTAGATATTATGTTACCCGTCGAGATCAGCATGTCCTCGTGACGTTGTTCTCAATTTTGTAGGAAATAAATGATGTAGGTCTAAAGTGCAGTGCACCGCGTATATAATCGATGAAGTAAGAGACATCTCACTCATCTGGTAGTTTTTGGCCAAGCAAAGATCGGGTAGAAGATACAACTCCAAGGTAATACAAAGATAAATGCAGGAGGACGACTTGGTGCTGAGACAAGTGTTTCTGTCTACACAGTTAGGAGAATTGCAACCCAAATGGAAATGACCATATTGCATATTATAAAACCTGCCACATGGATCCTATAAGATATAAGAATTGGATGAGTGACTCGTCCCCAAGACTTATCGCCCCATCAGACGTTCTCAACATATAATCTCGCTTGAGGGACTTAGAGTCCCATCAAACATGCTAATCTAAATTAGGAATGGCAACAGGTAGGGTAGGGTGCGGGTTTCACACTATCTAAACCTACATCCGAAATCACCACCCGAACTCAAACCCAAATGTTATTCGGGTGACAAATAACATCCACACTCACACACATTAGGTTCAGGTTTTTCCACCCGAACTCGCAGCAAAACATAAAATACAACAACTTTAAAATTTTCCATCAATCCAAACGAGTGGAAAAACACCATAAAATTAAAATATATTTAGGGGCATAGAATACAACAACAACATAAAATTATATATATTTAGGGACACTTATGTAATTTCAGGTCTAAGCGGGTGTGGTTTCAGGTGCGGGTTTCACACTACCCAAACTCACACCCGAAATATCGGAACACACCCGAACCCGAACTCAGTCAACTCATATTTTCACCCGTTGACTCGGGTTCAGGTGCGAGTGGGTCCTGCGGGTTTGGGTCTGCCTGCCATCCCTAATCTAAACACCTCGCTCAATGGACTTATCTTCCCATTAGATATGCTCAACACATAATCTCTCCTAGGGAACTTAGAGTCTCATCGAATAGGTTCATCTAAACATTTTGTCGGGGGGACTTAAAATATCCTCAGACGAGTTTCAACATTTGATGGAGATGGTCCAAACAAATATAAGATACCTATAAAACATAATTAAAATCATTATATGATAAGGAAAATTTTTGCCAATGAGACTTAACGATGAAGAATTATATTATTAATTAGTTTATATTTTCTAAACTTTCACAAGAATTCACACTTCATCAATAAAAGTCAACTTTGGAATAACCTGCGAAAAGAAGGATTATGTTACAAATTACGTTGTTGTCCTTTTAGGAAAAATGATAAAATCAAATTTAGTGAGAAGTCAAGCTTTTCAAGTATAACATTTTCCATTCATGTCCACTTCGTTCAAAATCTAACATACGATGTCAAGTATAGAAAGGGGACCAACATTACAATACAGATAAGGGAACAATATTATTATATAGATAATGTAGTGAAACTTCTACAAACTTGAGTGTATGTTTGTGAAAGGAAATCACGCTATAAAATGCATTGTAAAACGATAACTTCCCTTAGTTAATCCTTACAAATGGACATTATCAGTAATACATTAGTCACCTCTATTGGCGATTAACTGTTGATGCAAAATCAGAAGAAAAATCACAAGCCATGAACAACAATGCCTCTACTTAACCCACATGAACAAACTGCCTTCAATTTCAGTGTTAGCTGATACGAAGGAGGACTTAGATATATATATATATATATATATATGCATAAATTATGGGTAGGGTTTCACAAGTGCATTGTATCTTACAATGTATTATATTCCACTTAAGTGCATCATATCTTACGTTGTTCCGTATTTCACTTAAGTTTATCATACTTTACGATTCCATATTCTACCTAAGTTCATCGTACCTTACAACTTTGGGTAATTCACTTAAGGTCATTGTTTCGTAATTCACTTAAGTACATTATATCTTACAATATATCTGGTTTCTTTAGTCAACGCTAGTGCTTCACAAGAACGCATCGCCAAATATGCTTCACTTATTCCTTTAATTTCTTATTAATTTGTCCGTATGTATGTGATCTTATAGGTTCTCGAGACATTGACAATTATATTAAATAAAATATTTAATATTATAAATAGTGATTAGTATCTTGAAACATATCATTATTACCTGAGTCATAAAAATGTCACGTGATCTGACAAAACCTTTATGTGATAATGTTTATATGTATAATTATCCTTTTTTCCTCCTGTTTATATTGAACACAAGGAATGGATTGTGTCACTTTTGTCCAGTTCAATATTGGGTCCTTAGACATATATCTTTTTATGCGTGGTGAACAAATTCTATCTAGGACACTCATGTCCCTCAACATGATTTGTATAGTATCCCTTAATCATCTTTATGGTTATCTTGTTACGAACAATATTTGATTGGCAATAAAGTACTCAAATCCACATATAGGATCCATAGTGGTTTCAAGTGGAAGGGTGGTACACGTATAACTTTTGTTAATTATAGATACGTTAGCCTTTTATCATTCAAAAGTGAAAAAACTTTAGCAGCTTTGCCGGTGTTTGTTTCATATCTGTGGTATTTATCATATAAAATAGGACTAACAATTTGTCTCATAAAGTAACAACCTCAAAGTCTTATGAGCATATCTAATGTCTTTCACATGCTTACATTCAATATCCACCGTCTCGAATTAAAATACTCCTAAATAAAATAAGATTGTGTTATGATGATGGAAATAAGTTGCTTCTCTCCCCAACAATTGACTAGGTAACTTGATATGTTCCATATATTTGTTTTTCAGAGAAAATACTAGTAACAAACTCGTGCATTCGCATGGGTTCTGGTATGGGACGCACATTTATTTCAGGTTTATATTTCTTTTAATAGAAAAATATCTGGTACTCGTGAAAAAATAATAATTAAATGTATAGAAAAATGTTTGGTACCCGTGAAAAAATAATAATTAAATGTATAGAAAAATATTTGGTACCCGTGAAAAAATAAAAATTAAATGTATAAAAAAATGTCTGATATCTGTAAAAAAATAATAATTAAATGTATAGAAAAATGTCTGGTATCTGTGAAAAAGATAATTTAATGTATAGAAAAATATCTGGTACCCGTGAAAAAATCATAATTAAATATTTTAATCAATAACTTCATGTTCCCATTAATGTTTAATATTTTGATCAATAATTTGACAGTCCCGTTAATATTCCATATTTTGAACAGTCACTTCATGTTCCCTTTATAATTATTTTAATTTGGTATTATAAAAATATTTATGCATGTTTTTGTATTAGCTTTTTTTTTGTAATACCATAGAATTGGCCATTTAAATTTGCATTAGCTTCATGTTCCTTTTTTTCCATATAATTGTATTAGTTTTTTTTTTTGTAATACCATAGAATCGGCCATTTAAATTTGCATAATACAATTGATTTCAATGGAACGCATGTGTACAAATAGTAGAAGAAATGATGAATTAAGTGGAAATAATGACAATACTAAATAGAGAATTGGTAATAACACTTTGCAATCATTTAAAGCATTCAAAAAGAAGTCATAACAACAATGTTAAATAGATTCAACTGATGGTAATGGGGCATGCTGTTAAAACATAGCAACAACAGTATCAAAATACAACACCACAATTCAGTATCAAAATAACACACCAGAATTTGTGAAACAACTTAATCATCTTTTTCAGGCTAGTTTTAGTGCAGTAGACGTATTAAAATAGTTTTACACGAGAAGCTTAATAAGACTATCTCTTCTAATTTTTCCTCTCGAGCTTAATATTGTTGGCTGGACTTTAAAGTTTGATACAGTGTATGTCGAGTCCAAAGCAAACTTGTCGTAATATGCAGCCATATACGCAGTTGGAACAACAACATGGATGTCACACCCCTGCCAATAGCATCATATAGAAATCAGTTAGTAGCTTAAGCATGAAACACTATTGTATAAGTATAAGTTATCATATAAACAATAAATCATATAAACAATAAATCTGTCATGATTTGATGAACAAAAACAGTTACATTTCATGTATCAACAAATATGAAACCTGAACATCAACCAACCAATATATCTAACTTATATAATTTAATACTACTATTCATGCATTGGAACTCCAAATACGTAATGCATTTCTATTCTAAGTGATAGTAATGCTTGCTAGCTGCTTCTATCCCTTCTCTCTCTCTCTCTCTCTCTCTCTCTCTCTCTCTCTCTCTCTCTCTCTCTCTCTCTCTCTCTCTCTCTCTCTCTCTCTCTCTTTCTCTCTCTCTCTCTCTCTCTCTCTCTCTCTCTCTCTCTCTCTCACGTATTTCTATAATCAATACCCACTGACACTTTCTTCTTGTATTTAAATTAATAGTACACTTTTCACATATCTATAGTAATGATACAAATTTATACGATCACTATTTAAATTGTATTGAAGTGACATATAAGAAAAAGTTAGTGTACTATGGCAGCAAAAGATGAAAATAGTAAAAGAGAAAAAAGTGTTGAAGTGATATATGAGAGAAAGTTAGTGTACTATGGCAGCAAAAGATGAAAATAGTGTACTATTGCTTGTTAGACACAAGTGAACAATTTTCCTACAAAATAATGTTCATAATTGTCTTTGAAAAATAATAAATTAAAAATATTAAAAAAAATCGAATAATATTTAATCATTTATGACATACACAAATGTCATTAATCATTGTTCTAACTATAAACTGATTGAAAAAGAAATAAGATATCATTGATTATTACATACACGAAATGTATATTCTCCTTTCCATCATATATTTTTGTAAATAAAAAACTATTAATAAAACATTAAAAAATATATATATTTTTACGATATTATTGTAACAAGTTGGTCCTTTATATTTTTTTTGCTATAAGTTAGTCCTTTATGTTAACTAATGTATGCATCGTTGATCTTTTTTCTGTTTTATTAATTTTATTTTATTTCGTTTTTAACTTTTAAAATTCATATTAAACTCATTGTTGGTCTAAAAATTATGAAAAAATTCCTAAAAATATTTCTTCTCATTTTACACTTTGTGTAATTTTCTGAGAATTTTATTTTCTGTTTTATTATTTTTATTTAATTTATTTCTTTTATGTGCATTTTAATTAGTTTTAAAATATTTTTATGCTCTAAAAAATTCTGAAAATTTTATTATAGGATTCAATGATGGTCGGTAACGTATGTTAAGTGATACATCAACACCATTAGTGTCACTTCGGTTTTTTTGGAACGAAGTTTATGAAAAAGGTTAATTGTGCAGACGTTAGTTAACATAAAGGACCAACTTGTAGCGAAAAAAACATCAAGGACCAACTTGTTACAATAAAATAACTTAAAGGACTCTGGGTATAATTTTGCCTATATATATATATATATATTTTGAATGATTTATTGGAGAGTTATCTAAAATATCGTAAAGAAACTTAGAAAGTACAATAACATGTCTTCATGAAAATGGTATTGGACAGTAAATTCAAAATCAAATATTGTTTCTCTATCATAGAGTGCACCATTTAGTTACTTGTTTTTGCGTTCTGGTGTACAATTTCTTTGAGTAGAATCGGTTAACTTGATGAGAGAAAATGAAGGTCAAGTAAGTGTAAGGTCTAAATCATGAGAAAAAAACTAACATTAATAACTTTGTTTCGGTTGATGAAATTTACCCGTCTCTTCATCTTCATTATTTTCAGCATGTTTTACTCCTCTTTAATTTCCAGATCTGGAAAAAAAATGCATATCAGAATCAGATCCAACAACTTACTCATCTCTAATGTAAATCTTTTTATACTCTTTAATTTTTCAGTTTCAGAAAAATTAAAGATTGAAAATTAAATTATAAAGAAAATGAAAAATATAAAGAAGAGAAACCTTAGTGATGAGTGATGAATAACAACTGAAAAACCAAAAAATGAAAAAATTGAGTTATTTAATAAAAACATACAAAATAAACAAAGATTTGTAGAAGAAAGAAGAAGAGGAAGATTTGGGTTTATTTTTGAAATCATAAATTGATGTCGCAGATTAGCGGTTGTTTCGATTTGGTTTCAATAAGAAAAAGAGGAAGAAGAAGAAGAAGAGGTAGAAGGAAGAAGGAAGAAGAATAAGAGGAAGAAGGAAGAAGATTTGTGGTTGGAAGAAGAAGAAGAAAAATGTTGTGCCTGAGACAGAATTAGAGAAATAAAGTGACTCACAAAAAGAGTGTGGGTAGGAGAAAGTTAGATTTGAAAGGTTTAGAAAAATGCAGACGTGGGAAGCTTTGTAATTAAGATGTCCACTTGGCACAACATGGAAGCAGGGGGCAAATTGGTATTTTCCAGGGCAATGAATTTTTTTATATCGTAGATAACTTGATGTTTCATATATTTGTTTTTTTAGAGAAAATATATTTGTTTTATGTCCACCTTTTTAATTGTATTAAACCAATGTGTTATCTATCTATTTGTGTACGTCAATGTTAAAGGATTACTCATAGACATGCATTGGTTCAATTGAAATATATGATTGTGATATGTTAAACAAGTTTTTAAACTATGTAGATTGTTTATTTATTATGAAACTATTGGTGGTGTTTTTATCTAACTAAATTACCTCTCTGAAAATATTCACCTATGAGAAATTTCATGTAAAAAAAATGCTAATTGAAGCGTGTCTTGGAACTTTCATGGATAGTTATGTTGTGTTAGTTAGGACTACCTTATACTTTTCATGTCAAAAGTGATAATTGAAGTGTGTGTAAATTCCTTAATTGATTGATGTTTGTTCTATGATATTAGAGTATGCAGGATAAATATGGGTGCACTACTCCAAATTAGTCTTTTAGCAGCACATCTACGAAAGCGCTTTTAGGCAAAAGCACTTTCGTAGGTTTCGCTAAAAACAAAATTAAAAAACACGGAAAAAAAGCGCTTTTATAGGGTGGGTTATGAAAGCGCTTTTTAAAAACGCTCTTATAGGGGGTGTTATGAAAGCGCTTTTTTAAAGCGCTCTTATAGGGGGGTTATGAAAGCGCTTTTAAAAGCGCTGGTATAGGGGTAGGATACGAAAGCGCTTTTATTCTAAAAAGCGCTGGTATAGGTCTGGTTACAAAGGCGCTTTTGAAAAGCGCTCTCGTAGCTCATTTAAAATTAAAAATTTTAAAATAAATTAAAACAAACACGCATTTTGTCATATTTCCTCGGTTCCTCTTCTTCTCTGACGCTGAAACCCTAAAAGTCACCGTTCTTCATCTTCCATATTTTCTCCGTTCTTCTTCTTCTCCGCCGCTGAAACCCCATCACACTCTCTCCGACGAAGAAACCTGTTTTCATCTCCAGCGTCGTTACCGTCGTAACTTATTTTTCCAGCGAGGTTTATCTGAATCGGTTTATAATGGATCTGTATTTGCTCGGTTGGATTTTAAGTTCCATTTTGAGTTTATTTGCGTTGTACAGTTTGGTTTTCTCCGGGGAGAGAAATTCCGCTAAGCCGGTGAAGACGACTGGGGAAAGCGTGATGACTGATGCGAGAGAAATTAAATCGGAGAAGCTTAACCGTGACGCCGATGTTAAGCTTAACCGTGACGGTTGCAATCCATCACCTCGACCACCGAAAAACTTGTAAGCTGCTTGCTCTTTAGGTTTTATTACATCCTGTTCCTATCATGATGGTCGTTTGTTTTAGGTTGAGATTTACGAGGACAAAGACAGTGCAAGGAGGGATGAGATTGTTGCACTGGGAGGACAAACTGCTACTGGAATTAATGTTTTCAGCGCCTTCTACGATAGACTCAAAGAGGTTTTACTTTTTTTCTTCTTCAAATTTTGTTATTCTTATAATATTTTAGTTTCAAGAGATGAAGCATTGATTGGGACTTTGGAGTTTGGACTATTCTAATTGTTGTGATTTTTAGGGCTTTACATGTTTTTCTGTTTAGGGGGAAGGCAACTGTAATATTAGATTTTAGGTTAAAAAATTGGATGTGGTGAAGATGAGTTCTCTCATTTATTTGTGAATCCATTGTGTGTGCAACAGATTGGTTGTTTTGTGGTATGTGTAGATACGAGAGTATCATAGGAAACATCCGGTTGCACGTGTTGTTGATGCTAATGACGATTCTGAAGCTATTCTTAAAGAGGAACCTCAAATTGAGTTCAGCGGAGAGGTATTGCTCTTTCTCTCTGTCTCTCTCTTCACTTGTGTATGTTAAATCATCATTGCTTCAGTGAACATTAAAAGGCTGCTGGTTGCACTTGCTGAAATTTAACTTTGCCCTAGGTCATGGCATGTGGGATACATGGTTAAATGGTGAATTCCAGAATTCTTCACCTTTTCAGAATAGTGGTGACAAATCATTAGGGTTTTTAGGTTTACCTCAAATCCAGACTTTGTGATTGAACATTTTAATAGTATGTCCATACATTCGAAATGTAGAAAACAATTACATTGGTTGTGTAGGACGAAATCTAAAATATTATATTGTTAAGAGAGACAATATCTCGTGTAAAATACTTACAATTTATGCTCCTGCAACTTTTTCTGATCACTGATTATATGAAAATTGCTTTCCAGGAAGCTTTTGGTCGATACTTAGACATGCATGAATTATACCATCAGTATGTCAATTCCAAATTTGGAGGGCCAATTGAGTATTCTACATACCTTGATGTTTTTTCTGAAACAGATAAGATTCCATGAAAAATGAAAACGACCAGGTGAGTTGTGTTCTCTATTCATCCAATATGTGGATCATTTGGCATTTATGGGCATCGTAGTTTTATACGTAGTATTTATATTATCGTCTTCTAAATCCTTGATGTTCAATTTGACAGGAAGTACAGGGAGTACCTGGAGAATCTCTTGGAGTATCTGATATATTTTTTCCAGCGGACAGAACCCCTGCAAGATCTTGATCGAATCTTTTCAAAGGTGATTTATTTTATTTTGCCATGGTTTCAACTTGTAGTTTTTTAGCATAATTGAGTTTTCTCGTGAGTTTGCTGCACTTCTCTATTTTTCTGGAATCTGATATAGTTATGGCAGGTCACAAACGAGTTTGAAGAAAATTGGGCCACTAGAACGGTACATGGATGGGAGAATGTCAATCAGGAGAATGGACATGTACCTGCTCAGCACACTGCAATTGATCTTGATTATTACAGTACAGTGGAAGAGCTTGTGGAAGTGGGTCCTGAAAGGTTATAAGAGGTAAATTGAAGATTGTGTTTGTGTGTGTGTGTGTGTGTGAAACACTAGTATTCTAACACTGAAGACGTACACATATTAGTTTTGTTGTTGTACATGATTTGTGCATCTATGTAATGATTACATTTCAAAATATTAAAAAACAATACAATTTCAAATTTTAAAAAACAGTTGGATACTCAATTTGGGTTAATGGGTAAGACTGTTAAGTACTCATGTCCTGATGGATAAAAAAGCAATGTAATTTGGCAAAATAAGTGTGAAAGCAAAATATGGGATATGAGATTTATGGGATCCATTTGAAGTTTTCATAAGGACATGTTTTGTCGTCGTGTTTTATAATTTAGCCTCTTTTATTTTATATATAAGTACTTTTTATTATCTGTATTCTGCTTATTTGTGTTTTTCTTTTAATCTTTAATGCAATTTAGATGTTTATATAAAATTCAATTTTCTTGTGTATGTATATTTTTTAAAGTTTATATTAATGCACCTGTATCTTAGACTTTTAAGAACTCTATCAGTACCATACCCAGGTGCCTTTATCCATGCAACGTAGGTGTTCATATTCCATCAACATTATAATCAATTATATGCAATACAAGGATTCACACTCTCTTTTATTAACTTAATATCTTGAATTTCAATATTCATTTACAAAGATTAAGCATCTTTTCTTGCCAGTCACTAATTTTAGCAGAACTATATATTTGGTAACTGACTTATTCTTACGCCTTTCTGTTCCGACTTTTCATCTAGGCACTGGCTGCATTGGGACTTAAAATTGGCGGAACTGTGCAGCAACGCGCAGATAGGCTCTTCCTCACCAAGGTGATTTTTACCCACTAATGTTAAAACAAGTTCAATAAGAGATGTATTCTTACCATGTCCTTCCAAGTTGATTATCCTAGGCTCAATCAAGAAACGGGATTCCAGCTCCAAATCGCCAAAAAACCCTTTTTCCTATTTTTTAATGAATTATTTACTGTTTTCATAGAGTCGAAAAAATCGAAAAAATTCTCAAAATTCTATTTTTACGTCATTAGATTAATTTCGGTGTTATTTTATTTTTCTAATTTTATTTTAATCGATTTGCTTCATTGTGTTTGTTTTTGCCTTTTAGGGACATTGTTGCTGCATTAGGCCTGACTATTAGGTCTTGCTGAATCAAAAGGTTTTATTAAACATGGCTTGGAATGATGGGAATGATGTTCATACTTTGCAGGACCAGGACCGATTTAGTTGATTTAGTTGTTTAGGGATGATTTTCTTATTGTTATAATGTAATGTGAATTGGTTTAGTTGTTTTGGTCATGTTAGAAATATGTGAATCGATGTATATATATTTTGGATTAATTACAATGGTATATAATGTAATGGTATAATTTATAATGCCTTTTTTGTATATAATTGAAATCGCTTCTTTGTTGAAATAATGCTGCCAAAAATGCAGGTTTAGAAATTATAAAAATAATAGGTTTATTAAAAACACTAATAATAGGTTCATCAAAAGCGCTGCCTTAGGCTATCTATGAAAGCGCTTTTTATGAAAAAGCGCTGCCTTAGGCCTATATTTTTTAAGAAAAAGCGCTGCCTTAGACCAATATATGAAAGCGCTTCTCAAGAAAAAGCGCTGCCTTAGGCCTACCTACGACAGCGTTTTTGCCTAAACAAAAAGCGCTGCTAATACCTATAGCAGCGCCACCTACGGCAGCGCTTTTAAGCGCTTTTAAAGCCTAAAAAAAGCGTTGTCGTAGGTCTTTTATGGCATAGTGGTGTTTTTTGGTTACTTCTACTCCCTATGTTCCTTTTTAATTGTCACTTTTGCCAAATTCTCTATAACCAAGACAACCAAAAATGAACAAATATATATATACATTTTTTTCAAATTTACCCTTACATTTTCATTATTCAGCCTACCATTTCTCTTGACTAGACACTCCACATTTAATGCCTAGATTCCACTAATCACCAATACAACTTTCTTAACTTTTTTTTGACGTAAACTCTCTCTACACTCTTCTTTTCTTTTTTCATCATACACTTGAAATTCATCTTCCCTCCAATTCTACTACTCCAAATTTTATGACATATTTAAAATTCACCTTCCCTCTAATTTTATTATTCCAAATTTCATGCTTCCCACAAAAAAAAAATCAAAATCACTAATAGGTGAAGTGTATATATTCCTTTATATTGTAGGTTTACAAGATATAGAACTCGTAAAATATGACTTCAAACACTACTAAATTTTCAATGTGTAATATAGATTTAAATGTAAAATTTGCTCCTTTGCCAGATTTAAATATTGGTGTAGAAGAAGTGGAAGATCATTTGCCAGATTTAAATGTTGGTGTAGAAGAAGTGGAAGATCATTTGCCCGATTTAAATGTTGGTGTAGAAGAAATTAATGAAACCAACAATAATATTGGTACTATATTTATTCTTTCCTTATTTTTTCTCTTTTAGTTTTTTTTTTATTTTCATCTCTATCTCTATGAATAATTTATGGTAGTTAATGGGTGAATAATTTATGGTAGTTAATGGGTAATTTATGGTAGTTAATTTTTGTGTATAATAATTTTAAATAACAATATTTTTAAGTATATTTTTTTCACGGTATGCATTTTTATTTAAAATCATTCTTTACGGTATGCATATGTATATTTTTATATGCATATTTATTTTTTGAGTAAATATGTATTGTGTAGGATTTTTTTTTTGCGGTATGCATATATTTATTTTTTTAAGTATATTTTTTTTCACGGTATGCATATTTATTTAAAATCATTCTTTACGGTATGCATATGTATATTTTTATATGCATATTTATTTTTTGAATAAATATGTATTGTGTAGGATTTTTTTTATGGTATGTATATATTTATTTTTTGAATAGATATTTTGGAAATTTAATTTTATTTATGAGTATAAATATGAACTTGATTTAAGAATTTATTGTGTAAGATGATTTTTAATTGTATAAATAATTTTTTGTTGTTTTAGAATTATATAAATGATTTTTATGGAGTATTTTAATTTAAGAATATATTGTTTGACTTATATCATGTTTTGCTACTGTTTTTTATAGGTGTAGATGTTGAATTAAATAGGGAAGAAGATATCGCAGATGAATTAAATAGTGAAGAAAATATTGAAGAAGAAAATTTTGAAGGTGTACCAATTAGGGAAGAAAATATTGAAGATGAACCATATAGTGAAAGAAAGAAATTAAAAAATTTAAACAACGAAGAACGCACGGCTATTTATCACCAGTTACTACCAAAAAGTGTTGATGGAAAACTATGAAGGAGAATAACAAATGAGGTGGCTTCATCATTTTCTGTTTCTAGGAGAACTATTCAACGTATTTGGAAAAGAGCAAAAGAAAGTGAAATACATGATGTCTCTCATAGGAAGATAAAAAATTGTGGACGTAAGAGAATTCAAATTGATCCTACTCAAATTAGTCAAATTCCTCTGAGACAAAGAACAAACATCTGATCTTTATCTTTTGCGTTAAAAACAAATCCAACTTCTGTGTTTAGGCTTTTAAAATCAGGAGTTATACGACGTCATTCAAATGCCATAAACTCACTGTTAAAAGAAGAAAACAAAAGAATTGGGTTGGAATTTTGTTTGCAATGCTTGAAGGTATACCACATGATCCAATGTTTAAAAGCATGCACAATATTATTTATATTGATGAAAAGTGGTTTTATATGACTAAAAAGTCGGAGAACTGTTATTTTCTATCGGAGGAGGATGAACCACATCGTACATGTAAAAGCAAAATTTTTATTGCCAAAGTTATGTTTTTAGTTGCTCTAACTCGACCAAGATTTGACTCGTAAGGAAATGAGATTTTTTTGGGTAAAATTGGTATTTTTTCCATTTGTTACAAAGGAACCCGCTAAAAGGACAAGTGCTAACCGAGTTGCAGGAACAATGGAGACAAAAGCAATAACATCGGTAAATAGAAATGTCATAAGATCATTTCTTGTTGAAAAAGTCTTGCCGGCTATAAAGGAAAAATGGTCAAGAGATGATTTGGGTACTACAATATTTATCCAACAAGATAATGCAAGAACTCATATTAATCATGATGATCAAGAGTTCATTCAAGAAGCCACACAAGATGGATTTGATATTCGTTTGATATGTCAACCTGCAAATTCTCCTGATTTGAATGTCTTAGACATGGATTTTTTAGTGCAATACAATCATTACAACACAAGGAGTCCCGTAAAACTATTGATGAACTTGTTCGTGCGGTGGTGAAGTCATTTGAAAACTTTTCTTCTGTGAAGTCCAATCACATATATGTAACATTGCAATTGTGCATGATAGAGATCATGAAAGCCAAAGGTTCTAATAAATATAAAATTACTCATTTGAATAAGCAAAGAATAAAAAGAGAAGGACAATTACCGGTTCAAATGAAGTGAGATCCAATTTTAGTACAAGTTTTTAAATACCTAAACACCGAAAATTTATTGTGACTGGGTTGTAGTCACATGCACATTATTAAAAATATAAGAACACAACTTATAAGTTCTATCTATTCCTTTTATTTTTTGGTATATTTTTTTTCTTTCACATGGTAAATCATTCTTAATTATTTTGGCATTTTAGAGAATTATTTTAGGAAAATAGTTTAGAAATTATTTACCAAAAATAGTTTAGGAATTGTTGTTGTAGAAATATCTTAGAATATTTTAGAAATATCAAAAATATTTCAAAGAATATCTTTAAATATTTGATAAATTATGTTACCAAAAAGATTATCTAAAAAATTATTTACCAAAAATAAAAAAAAATGTAGGAATTATTTTAGGAATATAACAAAATACCTTAAAATATTTGATAAATTAGTTTACCAAAAAAATTACCTTAAAAAAATATTTTAGGAATATCTTAAAAGCAATCCCAAATTATAACAAACACTTTAATCATATTAAATCAAAATCATAAAAAACATTTAATGAAAAAAACCTCTAAAAATCACTCTAAAAATTGTAAGAAATGGTTATAAAAATCACTTTAAAAATCTAAAAAACTTTTATAAAGATAAACTCGTTCATTTGGATTCAAAATCACAAAGTACGGTCAAAAAGCTACTACAAGATTTTTATAAAGAAAAAAAAACTTCTTTCTACATCATAGATTTAAACATTACAAAGTCTCTAATAAAACTTAGGAAGAAGTTTCTTTAGCATCTTTCTAATCACTGGGTGAAATTCTTTAGCAGTTTGGGAAAACTCTTCTCCTTCTTCTGGAAATTTGTTCAAATCAAATTCATATTCAGCCTCTTCATTTAAATCAAAATCCAATATTGGTCTTTCTCTATCTTCTTCATTGTTGTCCACTATTTCCTCTCTATTGTTGTTCAACAAGTCTTCCATTGTTTCTTCTTCATTGTTGTCCAATGAGTCTTCCATTGTTTGTTATCCATTGTTGTCATATGAGTCTTCTACTGTTTCTTCTCCATTATTGCCCGATAAATCCTCTATTGATTTTTCTTCATTCTTTCCCAATGAATCTTCCATTATTTCTTCTTTCATGAAATCTTTTGTTTTCTCCATTAGAAAGATGAATAACTCTTGCTAAAGAACTCACATTTAAAGAGAGAAAAGATTAAAACTCTTCCATAATTTTTTTTAGAAGTGAACCTTTTGAAATTTCATCGAGTGTAGCATGAAGCAATAAGCACGTTAAATCTTTCTCAGACATTGAAGTAATTATGACAAAATGTGTGGAGTAAAAAAATTTCATTGGGTGTAGCATGGAGCAATAAACACGTTAAACCTAATTAAAAAAAGCAAGGGTATAATTGACCTTATACTTGTAAAGTGATATTTAATTAGAAATAATCTTTTTTAGCAAAAGTGTCAACCATAAAGGAACTGAGGGAGTATATTATTAAAATTGGATTGAGTGTGGCACTGAAAAAAATGAGATCACCGCTCTTAGTCGTGTCAGTACAGTGAGTGCAAATTATTCAATGGGAGTAGTTAATATCTCAGGAACAATTTCGCTGAGTCAGCGCTTATGTGGATAGTAGGGGTGGATAAAAGATTCCGACTCGTCCACAATCCGCTTTGTCCGACTGACTTTTGGACCATTCGGTCGGATTTATATGGATATCGGTTTGAAAAGTGACTAATTTCGAGTTAATATGGGTATATTCAATCGGTTACAAATATCAAAAATTGATCCATCGGGACCCTAACCCGACCACACAATCTCCATATTTAATATAATAATAAGCATTTATTTATTGTATTGTCTTATCATGCTTCATAATTTATTATAGTGGTCAGTCTAATTTGCATTAAGACCACAAATCTGACACACTGTCTTTCGATATTTTAGAGTTCTCCTTCGTTTTTCCATATTTTCAATATATTGCAATTTATCATTTATAATTTATTTCACACTCCTTTTTCTCTCACTCTCACATACTTCTTCATGTTATCTTATTGTCAATTCATCTCTCTCACTTCTATTTCTTTTTCTAAACTTGATATCTTACTCTCTAATTTCTCTCTCTCACTTCTACTTCTTCTAAACATGTTATCTTACTCTTAAGCACCTCTTAAAAGCTCATTTCTTAGCAAGACTATAGTTTCATGAAAGAAAAAGAAATCAATCTTGCTTCAAATATGTTCAAGATATGCAGACCTACCCAAGTTTCAATATATGATTCAAATAAAAAAGTTAAGCCTCCACTGTGATGAGATCTGATTGGAATGAGACACTTTGTTGTGTTTCTCTTTATTTTAAGATTCAAAGTTTGATTTCTATTTGTTATTTTGAGATTGCATGTAATAATGTTAGTGTTTGATGATATAATGGTAAAACTTATGAACTCTCATGTTTAGTAGCTTAAATTTATCTTTCTGTAATTTTTAAGATTTTTTTTTACTTCAATCCGTTTCAAATCACCCCTATAAATCGTATTTAGTCTAAACCGTCACCCGCTGTAACCGAAGGTTGAGTTGGTCGGAAATGGATTTATTTTATCATCCATGGTGATATTCGGATTGGGGTTTTTGGTCTGATTTCGACCCTACCCGTCCGTTTGTCCACCCCTAGTGAATATAGAAGCATTTTCTAAAGGAAAATACATTTGTCTTCTCTTACTTTGTAATCATTGATCAGGGGAACTTTTGTTTAAGACACGACCTTAAGTTTTTAAAGATTTTTGTTGATGAAGAAATATTGCATGGATTTGATTTTTAAGATATGTAAACTACTAAAGAGCCTAATTCTTAAAATAACACTAAAATTGTTATAATTGTTATGAGATGAATTTTGTCATTTTATATTTAACTTTAATGAGTTTTGCTTGCACTATTTGTCTATATTGAAATTATTTACCGTAAAGAATAAAAAAAAACTTATCATAATAATTTTACATAAATGACTTTAATAATTTAAAATACTGGCTTAAAGTATGTATAGTTTGTATAATTGAGATTTAACATATGTAACAAATAATATTATGGCAGTATAGGCAACATTTTTATCAAAGTGGCATAAAGTGAAAAGTAATAGTTTAAACTTTCACACGATTGTAGTCTAAGAAATATGCGACACTTTATAATTGTGGCCTAAATTAAACCGTGACCGGAAACTACTCACAAAAATCGTCGTCTATTCAAGAATTTTAGGCGACAATTACAGAAATTAGTGGGTAAAAAGGGCACAAAATCGTCCCTTATGAGAATAAGCAACGACCGCTTACTCCAAACTTAAAAGTTCATAGTCAACACGTTTAGGCTGTGGATTTTGTATGTTTAACTATGGTTTTTTTTCGCTTTTGCCTAAAGTCATTTTTGTCATAGTGTCACGACAATTCACAATATCAATACTATATGTTAATAGAAAGTTAAAACACTCATACACATTAGAGGTCTACTAAGATAAAACATATGCAACATCATCATCATATCATACTAAATTATAATCCTACAACTTCTTCTCCCCAAAATTTTCCCGCCAAAATCTATCATAAATAATCAATTAATTTAGTATAAAAAATAAATTATACTATTTAATAAAAAATAAATTATACATAAACCACTCACCATATTCATACTAAATTATAATAAATTATAATCCTACAACTTCCCCCAAAAATTTCCCACCAAAATCTATCATAAATGATCAATTAATTTAGTATAAAAAATAAATTATACTATTTAATAAAAAATAAATTATACATAAACCACTCACCATATTTCATTGATTAATTAACCACCTTAAATTATACTATTTAATAAATAAATAACAAAAACAAATTATTAATTCTATTACTCGAAACTTCCCACTAACTCACATTCCACTACTTCAAGTTATTTATGTTATTGTTATTTCTATAACAACTATTAATTTTATATTACTCAAAACTTTCCACTAACTCACATTCCACTACTTCAATTAATAGTCTAACCCTCTATTTATATTAATTAGTATTAAGGATTTAACATGTTTCTTTCTTCTCTTTTAACGGTTCACCAGTATATATTTATATGAAAGTAGTTCAAGCTCACTTTCTATTGGTATGAATGTAGTTTTATTTGTATCTTAATTTTTTACATATACATGAATGTGGATTTTAATCTCTTTTACAACTCATTTTAATTTTCTCATCTCTTTTCTTTCCATTTTGTAGACATATTTAAAAGGCATGTAGATGGTTTAATCTCTCATGGATTGAAGTGACGATAACTTCCACTACAACAATAATCTCTCAAGTATAATAAAATTGGTGAAGGTGATTTTGTAATTTTATATAAGATAATTTAATACTCTTATTTATGTATTATCATTAGAAAAAATTAGTGATTGATGAAGAAATGTATTTTTTCATGAACTTGAATATGCATGAAAATTAGAGAATGATCAAGATATAATTGTCAAGATATAATATTGTCCATCGTCCACCATTTTATACTAATGACAGTTATTTATTCTAATTTAGATTTATATTATTTTGAAGTGTAAATTACATGTTTTGAAGTATTGTTTAAAAAAATAAAAATATTTTTCTTTTATTGAATATTAATATGTTATTGAATTTTTTATTTATAATTTATTTACTTATTTAAATAGATTAAAAATAATTTATTATAATTATTATATTATTTGATTATCATTATATTTCATATGCATTTTATCTGAACCCATGCATTGCAATGTGTAAAGGCTAGGTATAATCACATTTTTGAAGTATTATAAATATATATATTTTAAAATATTTTGACGAATAAGTTGGATTATGTAAGATGGAGAATTAGAAGATAAATATTAAAAAATTATTTTTTAATTTCTTTTTATTAGTCGATATTATAATATGTTATGTTGTTATAATTTTAATCATCTTTATTAACTCTTGATTATATTATCTTTGGTAGTTATTAATTTTAAAATTCTTTTAATTTAAATTTATTATTATCATTATTATTATTTTTATTTCTATCTCTTACTTATGCTTTCTTTTCATTGATTTACTATTACTTTTTTATTTTTTATCATGGTTTATGTAATTATTATAATTTAATTTTGAATTTTATTATTATTTACATAAGAGAGTAACGTGATTTTTAAAAACTTATGAGCATATGAATTTTTGTTTAGATACACTTTGCATTTTTTAATTATCTTCGAAATGTATATTTTATTTTTTTCATTTAATTCAAATTATTACATTCATGATATTTTTTATAAAATATATACTCAATATAAAATACTTGATTTATCTTTTAAAATATAACAACTTATACATTTTAAGTTCTTCAAATTTTAATAAATTTTATTACTTCTTTATATTTAAAAATTCTTTTAAATTTATTAATGTTTGTGAATTTTGAATATCTTTTGCAGGTACAAATTTGAAACATTACAAATTATGTGTATTCATAAATAATTTGTTGAATAATTTGGATTGTGCAGGATGAAGGATTAGAAGATGAATATAATTGATGTTTATTAATTCTTAATTATTTTTTTTTAGGTACAAATTTTGAACTATTGTGAAATATAACATTTTGTAAAATTTTGATTGAAGAAATTAGATTGTGGAAGATTGAAAATTAGAAGATGAATGTTAGAGTATTATTTTTATTTTTTTATTATAATTTTATTGATGTTTGTAAATTCTTGATAAATTATGTTTAATTTTATTGATAATTTCTAAATTTAATTTATTACATTATTCCATTTTTTTCTTCTTTATTTTTATTTCTTACTGATTTTTCTTTTCACTTATTTACTTTTAGTT